>NC_137873.1:6459623-6504546 GCF_963924005.1 Protomyctophum bolini | reverse complement strand
AGCCAAGTAGAAAATACACAAAAGCAGCTTACTTGATTAAACAATTTTAAGGTATAACTGGAAGGCAGCATTATAGGCTATACAATGATGCAATCGCAACTCTCAGCGCTGCTAGTGCAGTGAGTGCACACACTGGGAAGTGGGAACAGTTACAACCAAACAACACACTATAATACTACTATAAAATTACTATTTTTTATCATGGGGGTCGCCAACATATATTTTGGGTGGTCTTTGAGCCCTCGATATAGAAGTGACATATAGACACAGGGCATTCACTTCTAGTCATTTTTACTAGTTGACTGGTTGCCTAGTTTACTAGCTGACTAGTTGACTAGTTATTGAAAAATAGCAGATCTACAAGCTCATAGCGCGCCACCGAGTGTGCGCGCTACGAGCTTGTACGTCTGCTATTTTTGAAAAAAAGTCAAAGAACGACTGACGCGGAAACATAGCTTTTTCAGAAAACCGTCAGGATGTAGAAGGACATTTTAGAATCTGATCTCAGGTCAGAATGGGTTAAACCACCTAACATGTAAACAAATATATATATAAATATTTCTTATCAACTAGTCAACTTGTACCAGCAAGGTCGACTAGTGGATTTACTAGTCGACTATAGTAACTAGTCGACTTAGTTGCTTGATGCCCTTACAGACATAGTATAATCAACAACAACAATAAGGGACTCAATGCCCAGCTGGTCTCTGACCTCGTGCCAGGCTGCCGGGCCGCTGCAGTAGTAACCGTAAACAACAACAACAATAAGGGACCCAATGCCCCAGCTGGTCTCTGACCTCGTGCCAGGCTGCCGGGCCGCTGCAGCGTGGCGTTGGCGTACAGCTCGTGGGAGATCTTGTAGCCGCCGTCGGTCATCATGCCGCCGCCGCCGTGGTGCATCATGCTGCGCTTGGGCGACAGCGTGGCGTAGCTGCCCACGCCCGAGGAGCTGAACTGGTGGTGCAGCGGAGACGAAGAGGACGAGGGGTGGTGGTGGTGGGGTGGTGGTGGTTGGGGTGGGGGAGGAGGTGGTGGTGGTTCCCCCCCGGAGACGCCCCGCCCCCCATGTGGAGCGGGGGAGGAGGAGGAGCCGGGCGGCCGCGCCCGACGCCACCATGTTGATGGGGGAGGAGGTGCTGGAGGGAGGATGTAAAGGGAATTTTAGAATGCCACGCAGAACCAATTATACAATTACATTACAATTTACAATTTAGGCATTTAGCAGACGCTCTTAATCCAGAGCGACTTACATTAAGCGAGAACAAAAAAAGCATGGGAATACATCACATAAAACATTTATCATGAAACATGCGTAAGCTAAGAAAGTAACAGTGGAATATCTATATAATGAAACTATATACATATAAACTATACATATATACTACTATGCTATACATATGTACTATGACGTGCTATGACTATATACAATGCAATTATAGTGCCGTCTACATAACATGCTATAAGTCTGTATCAAATGCTATCTAAGTCTACGGAAATGCTATCTAAGGGGGTGGGGTAAGTGCTATGGGCCATGATGGAGTCTGAAAAGGTGGGTTTTCAGACTACGGCGGGTAACATGATCTGTTACTACCTCATCCTCCCATCCAGTCAAATTCTTCACCATTGAGTTCATTTCTCCAAGTGACCGGCCGGTGTCAAATCTGACAGCTGCCTCGCGTGTTTAAATATACCACTGTCAGCAAAGGTGTAACTATTGGTGTTGTTCTCATCTTAGGACCAATAGAATAGCGTGTCTGTCTCCTTTGTGTAAGTCCAACCTCTGGAAGGACATGTCGAAATAAACCATCTATTACTGACTGTCTATTTTATTGTTGTAAATGTGGAACTGGGAGGGGATAAATGGGGGTGATTGCATTGATGCAGGAAGGGTACTGGGACGCAGTGATGCTGTCTATTTGCTGTATTGACTGAGAGCTTGTGAATAAAGATGACGATGGCTGAATCTTGAGTCCTGTTTCTGATGTTCTGATGCTAATTTTGAGACCATTTCCTGCCGCTACAGGGAGGGCAGACAATAAGGTACAGTCTGACTACAACAGTGGTCTTTCAACCCTTTTCATATCAAGGTCCATAGGACTTGGTATATGTACCCACCTGTAGGACTTGGTATATGTACCCACATGTAGGACTTGGTATATGTACCCACATGTAGGACTTGGTATATGGACCCACCTGTAGGACTTGGTATAGGTACCCACCTGTAGGACTTGGTATATGTACCCACATGTAGGACTTGGTATATGGACCCACCTGTAGGACTTGGTATATGTACCCACATGTAGGACTTGGTATATGTACCCACATGTAGGACTTGGTATATGGACCCACCTGTAGGACTTGGTATAGGTACCCACCTGTAGGACTTGGTATATGTACCCACATGTAGGACTTGGTATATGGACCCACCTGTAGGACTTGGTATAGGTACCCACCTGTAGGACTTGGTATATGTACCCACATGTAGGACTTGGTATATGGACCCACCTGTAGGACTTGGTATAGGTACCCACCTGTAGGACTTGGCGAGTCGGCTGGGGGACTGTTTGGGGGAGGAGACCCTCTGCAGGGTGGCGTAGCTGGGCATGTCGGAGGAGGCGGAGCCTAGGCGCTGGAGCTTTGTGGGAGAGCCGCCCATCTGCAGAGGGGAGCTCACACCTGAGGAGGAGGAAGAGGAGGAGGAGGAGGAGGAGGAGGGAGGAAGAGGAGGGTACAAGTTAGATACTGTAGGTCCCTCCAGAACAACGTGATTATGGCATCGCAGTATTTCCCACATAATCAGCCAAGATTATGCTGGGCTTTTTATCATATATGTCGCATTCTTACGCATATTTCACTGCATACAAACCATTATAATAGATCTAAATAGCAAACTAAAATATATAGAATAATCATGTGAACAAGTAATAAAGCAACATATCTGCATAGTATAACGTGCGGACCCTGCAAGTGAGTTCATGAGCAACAACAACCATTTGGAAGATCTTGTCTTATGGGTAAAAAATAAATAAAGGAGAAAAGAAAAGGCGTTTTGCTTTTGGCTCTGCGTTCCGTTGCAACATCCGCTCCCTGCCAGACACGCTACGCGCCGCCTGCCAACTCCTCGACAGCTAGAGAATTAGCGTAACAATCTCTTTGGACGAAGACAAAGGAAGTGTGGTGGCGATTAATAAGATATGCTTCTTAAAACAACAAAATGAGTCCTTTGAGTCTCAGCCTTGAAAATCCCCAATCGCTGCAACACCCCTAATCCCCACGACAGCAGCGGTTAAATGTCACAGAAAGAGACAAAAAGACAAAAACAAAAGAAAAACAGAGAAAGCACAGTTCTTTTTACAGTCATTCAGTGCCCTGTTGCTTCCAGTCCACGGTGTCTGCAGTGCTGCTCACGGCCCATAGGAGGCGCAGTAAACTTCATCAATTCCTCAGTGCTTATTTTGTACATCTGCAACTCAGACTGAAAAAATCTGACCTGTCTGAAGTGAGTGGTACTGTACTGTACTGTACTGTACTGTACTGTACTGTACTGTACTGTACTGTACTGTACTGTACTGTACTGTACTGTACTGTACTGTACTGTACTGTACTGTACTGTACTGTACAGTACAAGCCCTCCTCCCTGGCCTGTGTGTCTGTGTCTCTGTTATAGGCTGTGCAACAGTGACACTAAGTGGTGAACAAATGCTATAACGCTATTTCCGTGCTTGGACAGACAGACAGACCCAGGGACACACATAGCTGTCTATAGGAGTGGTTGCACGACTCGGGCGACTGTGGCTCAAGAGGTAGAGCAGGTCGTCCAATGATCCGTGGGTCGGCGGTTCGAATCCCGGCTCTCCTCCTCCTCCTGTCTACATGTCGAATAAGTGTCCTTGTGGGCAAGAACCTGAACCCCAAATTGCTCCCGATGTGCTGGTTGGTGCCTTGCACATGGCTTCTGCCGCAATCGGTGTGTGAATGTGTGTGTGAATGGGTGAATGTAACGCACAATCTATGTAAAGCGCCTTGGATAAAGCGCTATATGTAAATGCAACATTTACTCAGCAGCCAATTATCGAAACATCACATTCCGTGCTACAAACACACACACACACACACACACACACACACACACAGTAGAGGAAATGAACACTGTATAGGAACAGACCTGTGCGGGCAGAGTGGCGCAGCTGTAGTACATGGGGGGGCCAGCGGGGGCAGCGGTGAGGGGGCATGTCCAGGGGCATGTGGAAGGCGCTGGCGTGAGCCTGCTGGGCGAAGGAGGCGGAGTCTCCTCCTCCTCCTCTGTGGACTGGGAGGAAGGGGAGTCGCCCGCCAACTGGGCCGCCACGCGATTGGACGTCACCTATAGAGACAGGTACACACGCCCATATAAGGAGTGGGTGGCGGGGGGGGGGACAGAGAGAGAGAAGAGAGAGAGAGAGAGAGAGAGAGAGAGAGACGGAGAGAGAGAGACAGAGAGAGAAAGAGTGTGAGAGAGAGAAAGAGTGACAGAGAGACAAAGAGTGACAGAGAGAGAGAAAGAGTGACAGAGAGAGAGAGAGAGAGAGAGAGAGAGAGAGAGAGAGAGAGAGGTGTAGTGGAAATACAGGAATGCACAATGTCAGATCTAAGGAAGGTATACTGTACATTGCGTGTGTGCGTGCACTTGTGTGTGCATGTGCCCGTGTGCTTGCGTGTGTCTGTGCGCACACGTGTGCGCACATACCTGGTTGTAGCTGTGGACGGCCCCGCCCACCTGCCCACTGCGAGTCATGGCCGGCTCGCCCAAGGCCAGGCCCTGGTTGCTATGGTAACCAGCGGCCGCGTACGCATCCTGGTTGTTGAGCTGCAGGGCGCTCTGGGAGAGAAGGCCTTGTCCTGGGAGGGACGGGGAGGAGAGGAGAGGAGAGGAGAGGAGAGGAGAGGGGAGGGGGGAGGGGAGGGGAGGGGAGGGGAGGAGAGGAGAGGGGAGGGGAGGGGAGGGGAGGGAGGAGAGGAGAGGAGAGAGGAGAGGAGAGGAGGAGAGGAGGAGAGGAGAGGAGAGGAGAGGAGAGGAGAGGAGAGGGAGAGGAGAGGGAGGAGAGGAGAGTGTGTTAATTCCAAACCACTGTACATCCCATTTTGTAGATCCCAGCTTAGATCTGCTATTTTTTCCACTACAGTTTGTCCCGGTGGGGAGACATGCAAACTTCTCTTTCGGGTCACAAGCTATAGAAAAGTTTTGGGATCGACATATAAACACCATTTATTTTCACTTCTCCCCCCCCCCCCCTCCCCCCCTCCCCCCCTCTCTCTCTTCATGCTCTGCGGCTCTGAGAGCATCATCCATCCATCCCCGTGATTTCCCATTTCCTCTAAAAACAGCCGTCTCTGCCTGCCCTGCCCTGCATCGCTCCATTTGTCTGGCCTTCGTTCCTCTCTCCATCTTCAACTCTTTATAATTCAACAGCATGGATGGACCCTCCGCTATTATCACGGCCTGGCTCTGCTCGAGCGGAATGAGGCCATCGCACGCACACACACACACGCACGTGGGCACGCACGCACGCACAGACGCCCGCCTAAACACACAAACGCGCGTGTGGACGCGCACAGACGCATGCACACATGCACGCACTGCACACAAACATGTTTGTATTATAACTATACTGGACAATGGACATTTTGTTTCATCTCGAAGTATAAGAAACCTAAAATATGCTATTTTAGGTGCAGGATGCGCGCGCGCACACCAGCTACACACACACACACACACACACACACACACACACACACACACACACACACACACACACACACACACACACACACACACACACACACACACACACACCACACACACACACACACACACACACACACACACACACACACACACACACACACACACACACACACACACACACGCTATTTTAAAGAATTAGGTCTCCGTGTGTCTGTCTTGCCAAGCTGACATATGGTGGACTGGACAGTGATTGAAACTTTTGGGTCATCTTCTGTTCTGTATTTTTTACCGTTGGTAAAAAGATGGACTTTATATGCAATCTTTGAGATTTGTTCTAATGTAAAGCACATTATAAATAAAAAAATCATTAGCATTATTATTACATAACGGTTACTATACAACATGTAAAAGTAGGTCATCGTCTGTGTTTAAACAGCATCTGCTTTTTTATTATCATGATTTGCTGTAGCCATTTTTTTTTTACCGTGCCAATTACATAAGCTGTAATCCTAACGGCGGTCTCTGCAACCTGGGGAGAACACCAAACCGAACTCATGCTTCCTTCAGTGCATGAAGAGTGATCAGGCTGCTTCTTATATCACCTGACAGGGGGGTGATTCCCAACCAGTTCATTTGTAGATTTAAAGGTAGAGTAAGTGATTTCACTTAATTCAAATATCACTTATTTTTTTTGTTTTGTTGTGATAATCCTCTCTACTATAGAGTGTGCTGACCATATAGGAGTTCCTCCCTGTCCCCAGTTAACCCCTGGGGGTCAAAAAAACCTTAGGTTTCCTTTTTGACTCTTTATCCTGATTGGACGAAGGCTTAGGTCCCACAGCCAAAAACGAAACCTAATGTTTTTTGAGTGAAATCACTTACTCTACCTTTAAAAAAAAGTTGTAGTCATTTACACAAGTTAGAAGGTCAAGATGTTCAACAGAAAATGGGAGTTTAAGAATATCACGGTGGGGAAAGTTTACCGGACTTGATTGAGAAACAGTGGGATGTATGTATATGTATGTATGTATACACATAGATCTGCTATTATTCAATAGCTAAAGTAGCATAATGCTGAAAAATACATTTCCAAAAGGATGGAGTCACAACAAAGCCGTTAGGCTTGTTTACCGTTGTGGTTCTCTATAAATGCTTACAAGTAGGCCGTTAGTTATACCTCTACGAAAACACGGAGATGGTTTCAGCCCGACAGCAACGATTCAAAGTATATGAGCAGTAAAGAGGTTGTCCTTTAAGTGCAGCGTAATTGGTGATCGTCTATTATTCAACGAGGAACCTGAAGCCGAGGGGTTGTGATAGGGATTAGTATATAGGGCCGTGGAGGACGGATGCTGCCATCGTGTCATGCTGGAGTCAACGGATCACGCTCCAAGCTCCGACCGGGAGGGCTGGCTGGCTGGCTGGCTGGCTGGCTGACTGGCTGGCTGGCTGGCTGGCTGGCTGGCTGGTTGACTGGCTGCAGCGATGATCATAGCTTAGTTTGTATTTCATTTTTTTGTTTAGTTTTCGTCTGTGAACAGGGATGGTTTTAGTCGACAAAACCAACAGCGACACACACACGCCCATTTTGGGGCGGGAACCCCTTTTGGTGTTTTAAGTTATGTTCTATACTTTAGCTATTGAAAAATAGCACTCGGTGCCGTGCTATGAGTTTGTAGATCTGCAAAAATATATATATATATATCGTGAAAATGTGGTCAAATTCTGAATATATGTTTTCAGAGCGAACGTTTTAAACTCAAATCTATATTTTCAGATGGGGGTCGGGGGGCCAAATACATATAATTCTGGAGGTCCTTGACATGAAAATGTTTGAGGACCACTGACATATAGAAACATGGGGTTTTTCAGAAAGCTGTCAGGATTTAGAACATTTGCAGAATCTTTTCTCAGGTCTAAATGGGTTAACAGTTTGTCTCTTTCCCTGCTGAACACGCTAAACCCTCCTTTTTGTTTCATATGTTCAATTCGCCGTTTTTTGATGACTTTTAAGCGGTTTCCCCTCGGACATTGTGAAGAGGATGCCGTGACCGGCTGGCTTAAGTTGCAAGGGCTTCTGGGAAACTGAGTCCCAATGAAAAGTCGACGGTGGGCGACGGCCGCATCCATCTCACTCGGTTCTGTGCAGTTGTTTGGCATCGCGGCAGTGGAATATGTTTCCACTCGGTAACAAACTCCGCGCGAGTGTCATTAACCCATTTTCACCTGAGATCAGATTCTAAAAATGTCTTCTACATCCTGACAGTTTTCTGAAAAAGCTATGTCAGTCGTTATTTGATTAAAAAAAAAAAATAGCAGACCTACAAGTTAATAGCGCGGCACTCGGTGCCACGCCATGAGCTTGTAGATCTGCTATTTTTCAATAGCTAAAGCATAAAATAATGCTATAACACCAAAAGGGGTTCCCGCCCCAAAGTGGGTTAAATGGAGGTACAATTATATGACGGGGTGAAAAGTGAGTGAAAAACTTTGGCAGGGAAACTATCTTCTATATCTATTATGGATTATTATGGGAGTCGAGGTGTTCTTAATAATGCATGGATGTACAGTACAGTACAGCGCAGACATCTAGTGACCCAGTTGTCACTAGATGGCCAGCATAAGGTAGGACAGGAGTCATACGCTCTCTCTCTCTCTGTGTGTGTGTGTGTGTGTGTGTGTGTGACTGTGTGTGTGTGTGTGTGTGTGTGTGTGTGTGTGTGTGTGTGTGTGTGTGCGTGCGTGTGCGCGTGCGTGGTGACAGGTCTCTGCATGGTGCTATGTGACCAGCATTCTATATCAAACACATTTGAATATTTCATCAGCTGGTGCATCTATTTCTGGCCATGCACACGCACGCACGCACGCACGCACGCACGTATGTATGTGCGCACATCATAATGACGTTATAATGATGTCCTTCAGGACTAGGCCAGGTCACAGCCCATATGGGGATGATCTTTACGTTCAGGACTAGGCCAGATCACAGCCCATATGGGGATGATCTTTACGTTCAGGACTAGGGCAGATCACAGCCCATATGGGGATGATCTTTACGTTCAGGACTAGGCCAGATCACAGCCCATATGGGGATGATCTTTACGTTCAGGACTATAGACCAGATCACAGCCCATATGGGGATGATCTTTACGTTCAGGACTATAGGCCAGATCACAGCCCATATGGGGATGATCTTTACGTTCAGGACTAGGCCAGATCACAAATATTAAAGTTAAAAAAACTGCAAAAGAATATATATTTCAAAGATTTGCGCCACATTTCATGATTTTTCAAAAAATTGCAAATCTACAAGCTTGTAGCGCAGCACTCGGTGCCACGCTATGAGCTTGTAGATCTGCTATTTTTCAATAGCTAAAGTATATAGCACAACGCTTAAAACACCAAAAGGGGTTCCCGTCCTTAATGGGTTACACGGGTCACTCTGACTTCTGATACCGTCCGCGGGGACCACAGCTAGTCCACACTATCGATCACTCTGAACACCAAACGCACTGAAAAAAGTGACTCAGGAAGAGGCTGAGGAAAAAGAAAAAAAACTTGCGTGAAGCTCACGAATGTCTAGCACATTGTAACGGAGACAGACTACATCTCCCAGGGGTCTAGCACATTGTAACGGAGACAGACTCCATCTCCCAGGGGTCTAGTGCATTGTAACGGAGACAGGCTCCATCTCCCAGGGGTCTAGTGCATTGTAACGGAGACAGGCTCCATCTCCCAGAGGTCTAGTGCATTGTAACAGAGACAGACTCCATCTCCCAGAGGTCTACGGCATTGTGACAGACTCCATCTCCCAGAGGTCTACGGCATTGTGACAGACTCCATCTCCCAGAGGTCTAGTGCATTGTGACACACTCCATCTCCCAGAGGTCTAGGGCATTGTGACAGACTCCATCTCCCAGAGGTCTAGTGCATTGTAACAGAGACAGACTCCATCTCCCAGGGGTCTAGTGCATTGTAACAGAGACAGACTCCATCTCCCAGAGGTCTAGTGCATTGTAACGGGGACAGACTCCATCTCCCAGAGGTCTAGTGCATTGTAACGGGGACAGACTCCATCTCCCAGAGGTCTAGTGCATTGTAACAGAGACAGACTCCATCTCCCAGAGGTCTAGTGCATTGTAACAGGGACAGACTCCATCTCCCAGAGGTCTAGTGCATTGTTACGGGGACAGACTCCATCTCCCAGAGGTCTAGTGCATTGTAACAGAGACAGACTCCATCTCCCAGAGGTCTAGTGCATTGTAACAGGGACAGACTCCATCTCCCAGGGGTCTAGTGCATTGTTACGGGGACAGACTCCATCTCCCAGGGGTCTAGTGCATTGTAACAGGGACAGACTCCATCTCCCAGGGGTCTAGTGCATTGTTACGGGGACAGACTCCATCTCCCAGAGGTCTACTGCATTGTAACAGAGACAGACTCCATCTCCCAGAGGTCTAGTGCATTGTAACAGAGACAGACTCCATCTCCCAGAGGTCTAGTGCATTGTAACAGGGACAGACTCCATCTCCCAGAGGTCTAGTGCATTGTTACGGAGACAGACTCCATCTCCCAGGGGTCTAGTGCATTGTAACGGAGACAGACTCCATCTCCCAGAGGTCTAGTGCATTGTAACAGAGACAGACTCCATCTCCCAGGGGTCTAGTGCATTGCAACGGAGACAGACTCCATCTCCCAGAGGTCTAGTGCATTGTAACAGAGACAGACTCCATCTCCCAGGGGTCTAGTGCATTGTAACGGGGACAGACTCCATCTCCCAGAGGTCTAGTGCATTGTAACAGAGACAGACTCCATCTCCCAGAGGTCTAGTGCATTGTAACAGAGACAGACTCCATCTCCCAGGGGTCTAGTGCATTGTAACAGGGACAGACTCCATCTCCCAGAGGTCTAGTGCATTGTGACAGACTCCATCTCCCAGGGGTCTAGTGCATTGTAACAGAGACAGACTCCATCTCCCAGGGGTCTAGTGCATTGTAACAGAGACAGACTCCATCTCCCAGGGGTCTAGTGCATTGTAACAGAGACAGACTCCATCTCCCAGGGGTCTAGTGCATTGTGACAGACTCCATCTCCCAGGGGTCTAGTGCATTGTGACAGACTCCATCTCCCAGGGGTCTAGTCATTGTGACAGACTCCATCTCCCAGAGGTCTAGTGCATTGCAACTAAGACAGACTCCATCTCCCAGGGGTCTAGTGCATTGTGACAGACTCCATCTCCCAGGGGTCTCGACTCTAGTGCATTGCAACGGAGACAGTTGAGACCAAAGGCTCTGGAATGTAAGGAGAACTTACTGTCTCCTGCGGAGAAGTCCTGGCTGTCCAGGATGCCCGACTCCTGAAGAGAGCGAATGCAGGAATCCACCAGTTCCAGGCCTGTGGTCAGCTCCTCCTCGATGTCCTTCTGGCCATCTGCTCACACACACAAGCAAGCACACGCACACGCACACACACACACACACACACACACACACACACACACACACACACACACACACACACACACACACACACACACACACACACACACACACACATACAATTATAGCAGCACGCAAACACATAGCTATAATCACCAGTAACTTATAGCCGGGCGGCTTTTGTCACTCTCTTAACCCATTTTGGGCGGGTACCCCTTTTGGTGTTAGCATCATTTTATGCTTTAGCTATTGAGAAATAGCAGATCTACAAGCTCGTAGCGCGCCACCGAGTGGCGCGCTACGAGCTTGTAGGTCTGCTATTTTTGAAAAATCGAAGAACGACTGACATATAGAAACATCGCTTTTTCAGAAACCTGTCAGGATGTAGAAGACATTTTCTAGAATCTGATCTCAGGTCAGAACGGGTTAATCCATAATATATCAGTCCAGGCTGATATCAGCCTATATTACGGATTGACACTTGCATATATATATATATATCGCAATGCCCTTCATGGTTTTCCACGGCTGTCATCTTGGAGGACGAGGTGAATCAAGCTGCAAAGCTCACCTGCAGGTATTCAGACTATACTTATCGAGCAGTTCAAATACAGCAAGTCGGACGGACGCGTGCAGATTTAATCACACCAACATCTGGATTTAACTATACCGGCATTCCTGTGGCAATTTTTTTTACACTGGAGTGTTTTTTTAATCTTTTAATTAGACATCAAACGGCCCATGGAGACGAGATTAGCACCTTGTTAGTTAACATTCAGTGGTTAAGAGAGAGAGAGAGAGAGAGAGAGAGAGAGAGAGAGAGAGAGAGAGAGAGAGAGAGAGAGAGAGAGAGAGAGAGAGAGAGAGGGAGGGACCACCGTCAGGGAGAGAGAGAGAGAGAGAGAGAGAGAGAGAGAGAGAGAGAGAGAGAGAGAGAGAGAGAGAGAGAGAGAGAGAGAGAGAGAGAGAGAGAGAGAGAGGGACCACCGTCAGGGAGAGGGAGAGAGAGAGAGAGAGAGAGAAGAGAGAGAGAGAGAGGGACCACCGTCAGAGGGAGAGAGAGAGAGAGAGAGAGAGAGAGGGACCACCTTCAGGGGGAGAGAGAGAGGATGTTGAAACAACACACGTACGCTGAGCTGAGCCGGCACCACATTTTGGGGGAGTCCGGTATAGGCCCTGTCGTGCAGTTAGTCTGTATAGGGCGGTAGGCCCCGTCATGCAGTTATAGTCTGTATAGGGCCCTGTCATGCAGCTATAGTCTGTATAGGGCCATGTCATGCAGCTATAGTCTGTATAGGGCCCTGTCATGTGGTTATAGTATGCCATCTGTTCCAGTGTCTGTCTGTCTGACTGACAGGCTAGTTTTAAACTGGGAAGGTTGCCAAGACACACAGTAGTTTCATAACCCTTGGGGTACAGCCTGCTATCTGCTCTCTACACTGGCTGCCAGTCACCTTTAGAATGGATTTGAACATCTTGTTAACTTATCAGGGCCCCTAGACGGTGCAATGGCCTCCCACTGAACTGCACGCACTTGCTAGCTCTATAAAAATGTTTTTTTAAATGTAGATGAAGAAGCTATTTTTATTATTTAAAAAAATGGCTTTTTAATCCGCTGTAACAGCAGAAATGGGTGAATCTATTCTCGTTGATACTGTTATTGTGTGTTGCTGCTGTCCTGTCATCCTATTTTTTATTTAGAGAGAGAGAGAGAGAGAGACAGAGAGACAGAGAGAGAGAGAGAGAGAGAGACACAGAGAGAGAGAGACATAGAGACACATAGAGAGAGAGGCCTGGCAGAGGCAGAGCCAGGGCTTTAGGGAGTGGATTTAAGAGTCTGAGCTTTTATTGACTTCTTCTTCTAACTGATGCAATAAGACTAACGTCCTGCTGTTAGTGGAACGTTTCCTACACAGTCTGAGACGTCAGGCTAGATTTACACTGACACGCACGCACACGCACATGCACGCACGCATCACACAGCACTCAGCTATACACTCTCAGCTAAGGGGTCCTTGACCTGAATAAACAAAAAAAGACCCCGGCTGTATTGTAAAGGAAGGAAGGGGGAATAAAGAGAGTGTTGATTGATTGATTGATTGATTGATTGATTCAAAAGGATATAGACACAAGAAAGCCATTAGGCTTGTTTCCGTTGCGGGCCTTTTGGGGAAAGGGGACACGGGGAGTAACAATACAGACACAAACTAAATGCCTTTGTATTTTTGACAAAGACATAACAAGAAACAACATTAAAATTAAATTAAAATAAAAACAACCAATAAAAACTAGATTTAGTTTTTTTGTATTCTTTTTTTTTAACCTATATTCTACTCTACAATGCATTTAAAAATGTAGGTCATGTTAATCAGCCAACCGTCTTTTTTTAATGTGGATGTAAACTTTTGGAAGGAACCGATCACTCAGCTTATTGAGGCTGGAAGGAAAGTCATTCCACTGAATTCATTCAATGCTGCTGAATATAGATAGAAATATGTTTTGTTTTTTTCCACATATTGCTGTAAAAAAAAATGGCAAGGTTCCGTTCTGGGTTCTAAAGCACTTCTCCAAGCCTGCGGCCTGTTTGTGTCTGGAGGCCTGAAGAGCATAAGTCAGGGGTGCGAAACTTTGACGATTAGATTGGCGAGGGCCAATATATTTCCACACCCACTCCAGAGGGGCCACAGTGCATATTACTATCGTAGCAATGCGACGCGTTTTGAGCTTGTAGATCAGCTATTTTTGCTATATTTGAATTGAAACCCTGAATGTTTTTTTTTTGCTATTTTTTTAAATTGGAATCCTGAAAAAGTAACCTTTTTTATTGAATTTAAATGTAGTTGTAGTTATGTTAACTTTATGAACTGTTAACATAACTACATTGGACACAAAAAGACAATACCATTTTACTAGTCATTAATAATTAAGTACTAGTCATTTAGACATGAAGTACTTAAAGCGGGTTTGGAATTGTAACCCAGATTCGGCACAAACAAGGGACTAAATTATTTTCGCTCCTATATGCCACCAAAATGTGGAACGCCCTACCAACAGTCATTAAGACATGTGAATCCCTTGACTCCTTCAAAACCGCTCTCAAAGAGCACCTATACGGACGGCTGCAATTCGAAACTGGCCCCCGTAAAATCTGACCCCCCCCCCAAGAGTTCCCCCATTCTGCAAACTGTTAATAAATATTTCAATCAATCAATCAATCAATCAAAAAGTAACAGCTGAAATCAATACTATATCAGCATTCCGATATGAACATACGGGCCTGCATTTAGTGAAGGTGGGGGCCGCCAGTTGCCCACCCCTGGCATAAAGAGCACAGTGCTGCTTAACCCTCTAAGACTCAGCGTTGCTTTTTAGCAACAACTTTATTTTAATTAATTACTAAATTATTATTTTTTTCTGTTCTTTTTTCACCTAAACGTCATCAGTGATGTTCATTGCAATGTCATTTCAATGCCATTGGTCGTGATATTTGCATATAAATACCCCCCCACAGAGGCTGAAATTCACACAAATTAAAAATGTCTGGATGATTTTGAACATTTTTTAACCTAAGACTTTTGACCTTTAGCCCTAATAAAAGTAGGTACAATAATTGTAATATGTTTTTTTGTGATCATTAGAATGTCTAGAACATGTTTTATTCATTATTGTAAAAGATATCCCCCAAATGTAAATTATTAATTTATATAATTATTATACATTTTTCATCAAACTTTTTTTTTTTTTTTTTTTAACATATTTTTTTAGTCTTAGTCATAGTAGTACAAAGTAGTAGTAAGGTTGAAATCTATTTTTTGCAAGTAGAAATTAATGCTATATCTTTATGTGTGTAATATGTGGTTTTAGATATTTTAGATTGTAGCAGTGAGCCTGTTGTCTCTGATGTCATGGACACTGGTCTCACTACCTTCCTGGACTACAATTCCCATAATTCTTTGGTGCACTGCTCCTCCTTGTGGATAGGGGGGAGAGCTGTCTTACTGAGACAACATGTAGTCCAGGAAGGAAGTGAGCCCAGTGTCCATGACATCAGAGACAACAGGCTCACTGCTACAATCTAAAATATCTAAAACCACATATTACACACATAAAGACCCCCAGGAAAGTGTTCTAAAGCTCCTAAACGTCATTAACATATATTTTTTGCAAAAAGGGTGAAGTGTCCCTTTAACCCCCCAGCAGCACACACGCCGTGGGAGAGCCTTTTCCTCTCCTCTCCGTTCCGTTCCGTCCTATATTGCCTATAGTCAGCTGGAGCGTGAACGCTCCCGCTCCTCAGCACTGCTGCCAATCAAAGGGCTTTGTTTCGACCATGAGGTCGCCGACCGTGGCCTATACGAGACGATCAATCCACCTCCAAACGTCCAACTTGTCTCAGGGCCGGGGCGAGTTATATAGACACAGTCTGAGACAACTCGGAGAGAGAGAGAGAGAGAGACGAGGAAACAAGCTGAAACAATTAAGCCCCGCAAGACAAGACTTATGGTTGAGTAAAGAGAGCTTAAACCATTCTGGGCGGGAACCCCTTTTGGTGTTAGCATTATGCTATGTTTTAGCTATTGAAAAATAGCAGATCTACAAGCTCGTAGCGCGCCACCGAGTGGCGCGCTACGAGCTTGTAGGTCTGCTATTTTTGAAAAATCGTGAAAATGTGTCGCAAATTTGGAATATATTTTTTCAGAACAAACGTTTTTAACACAAGTCTTTGCTTCTGTGTGGGGAGGTCTCTGGAACAAGATATTTTCAGATGGGGGTCTCGGAGGCCAATTACAGATAATTTTTGGGGTCCTTGACATGAAATATTGAGTGATATAGGCCTAGAAACATATTAGGTATTTCAGAAGACATTTTTTTCAGGCCTAAATGGGTTAAATGCCTTCAGTTCAGACAGCTATTTTTCACAACTTGTCGAGTGTGCCGCAGTGATCATCGCTATGCCCGAGGAAAGAGTTCTTGTACTCTGTGTAAAATGCGTTGCTGAGACGTGTGCGATGCCGTGTGATTGTATAAGCCGCAACTGTCTGTTTCCGTTCTCCTATAACAACAAAAAGCTGTACAACTAAATAGCTGTTTGAAGGCATTAAATATTATTAATTTTGCTTTGGATTTTTTGCCTCCAAGGACTACAGTATATACCCACTTATTCTGTGTGAATAAAAGAGAAAATAATATACACAGGGAGGGAGAGAGAGAGAGGGAGAGAGAGAGAACCAGAGACGGAAATATAACAGGCGTCCCTGGTGTGTTAACTTGGGAGGGGGGGGGAGGGGAGAAAACTTCAGTTACAATTTTATACCTGATAACTTGATTCAATATACAGTATATGTACAGTATATCGGTCAACAGCGAACCCGCCGAGACCGAGAGACTGTGAAGTTCAACGTTGGTCTCCACAGGCCTTCGTCAAATAGATTTATAGTTTATTCAGAGTAAAAGTGCCCCCCCCCCCCCCCTTTCCCCTCACTGTATATGTTTCTTTTCCCTTTTTGCTTCCTTTATGATGAATTCCCGTTCTGTTCTTTGATTATATTGAAGTGTCTATTTGTACGTCTCTAAATGTTTTGATGAATTGAACATGGTGGAGGACCCTCTTGTAAACAAGTGTAATGCTTAATTGGGTCGTCCACTCACAGTTAACAGTCTTTGTATTGAGTTTGTGCTTGAAATGTACTGTAATTCTGCAAACTGTTAATACATTTAAATCAATCAATCAATGTCTTTCCGGCACCCCAGAGCTCCTATTTTGAAGGAATCCCGGGAATGATTGTGTTAATAATGTTTCTGACGTCTTGGATTTTTGTTGTTTTTGATGTCCATTATGTTTGCCGTCTATAACCTGTCACACTTTGTAACTATACATGTTTGGAAAGGTGCTATATAAATAAAATGCGTTCATTCATTCATTCATTCAAGAAACTAACATCCATCTAACAGTAGAATATCTGATTGCAGTGGGAAGTTCATTCCATATAGTTGCTGGAGCCAGAAGGGAATACACGCATGTAGGCTATACTCAAGTACTGTGACTGCCATCGTCAGTTCTCATTTCTGTTATATTTGTTGTTATTTATTTTGTATATCACAGCTTTTTGCCCCTGAACCTGAACCTATACTTTTACATGTTATTTGAGTTACCGGAAGTATAGTAATTGTGTTATTGTTTCCGGAACCTTTAAATAGTGTAGTTTAACGTAAGACGCACACGTGTGTAACACCAAAGCTTCTGCTTGTTCATGAGCGTTTGAACGTGCAGTAAGACAGACAGGTATGTGTAAGACAGACAGGTATGTGTAAGACAGACAGGTATATGTAAGACAGACAGGTATAAGACAGACGGGTATAAGACAGACAGGTATGTGTAAGACAGACAGGTATGTAAGACAGACAGGTATGTGTAAGACAGTCAGGTATGTAAGACAGACAGGTATGTGTAAGACAGACAGGTATGTAAGACAGACAGGCATGTGTAAGACAGACAGGTATGTAAGACAGACAGGTATGTGTAAGACAGACAGGTATGTAAGACAGACAGGTATGTGTAAGACAGACAGGTATATGTAAGACAGACAGGTATAAGACAGACGGGTATAAGACAGACGGGTATGTTACTGAAGTGTTTCTGAATCATGGCATCAAGTCTACATTATACAGTTTGAATAGTGGGTTAATTGTATTATTGCAGTTTGTGTTGCTGTGAGTCTGTCGCGGGCACTTGGATTAATTCCCCCCACTTGAGTCTATATGCAGCCAGCAAGGTGTGTTATTTGTATTTCCTTTTGTTTTTCGCATTAATTTACTGGTATTGTACAATGTTATGACTTGATTTGATGTTAATACGAGTGTTTGTTTCTTTATGCTTTATTTGATGTAGTTTTACGGTTGTTTATTTGAGCTGTGATGACAAGAGCTTGAATAAATCCATTCAGTATCCAGAACTACTGTGTCGTTTTATGACTATGGCGGGAGTGACAAGTACTGTTTACTTACTTTACCGGAGTATTTTGATATCAATACCTTTCCTTTGTACTTTTACTCAAGTCAATGTTGAATCCCGCGGACTTGTACTATATATCTACAGTGCAGTATTTGGAACTTTTAGTACTTTGAGTATACTTTTCCCCATGGCTGCTCGACTGCGATGAAACAGACAAGACGAGAAGGACAGCCAGAGAGAATTATATTTACTGTACTATAGAGTGCTTTATAATGCCGAGTCATTACCTTGGTTGTTATTATTTACTGTACTATAGAGTGTTTTATAATGCCGAGTCATTACCTTGTTTGTTATTATTTACTGTACTATAGAGTGCTTTATAATGCAGAGTCATTACCTTGGTTGTTATTATTTACTGTACTATAGAGTGCTTTATAATGCAGAGTCATTACCTTGGTTGTTATTATTTACTGTACTATAGAGTGCTTTATAATGCAGAGTCATTACCTTGGTTGTTATTATTTACTGTACTATAGAGTGCTTTATAATGCCGAGTCATTACCTTGGTTGTTATTATTTACTGTACTATAGAGTGTTTTATAATGCCGAGTCATTACCTTGTTTGTTATTATTTACTGTACTATAGAGTGTTTTATAATGCAGAGTCATTACCTTGGTTGTTATTATTTACTGTACTATAGAGTGCTTTATAATGCAGAGTCATTACCTTGGTTGTTATTATTTACTGTACTATAGAGTGTTTTATAATGCCGAGTCATTACCTTGGTTGTTATTATTTACTGTACTATAGAGTGCTTTATAATGCAGAGTCATTACCTTGGTTGTTATTATTTACTGTACTATAGAGTGCTTTATAATGCAGAGTCATTACCTTGGTTGTTATTATTTACTGTACTATAGAGTGCTTTATAATGCAGAGTCATTACCTTGGTTGTTATTATTTACTGTACTATAGAGTGCTTTATAATGCAGAGTCATTACCTTGGTTGTTATTATTTACTGTACTATAGAGTGTTTTATAATGCAGAGTCATTACCTTGGTTGTTATTATTTACTGTACTATAGAGTGCTTTATAATGCAGAGTCATTACCTTGGTTGTTATTATTTACTGTACTATAGAGTGCTTTATAATGCAGAGTCATTACCTTGGTTGTTATTATTTACTGTACTATAGTGTGTTTTATAATGCCGAGTCATTACCTTGGTTGTTATTATTTACTGTACTATAGAGTGCTTTATAATGCAGAGTCATTACCTTGGTTGTTATTATTTACTGTACTATAGAGTGTTTTATAATGCCGAGTCATTACCTTGGTTGTTATTATTTACTGTACTATAGAGTGCTTTATAATGCAGAGTCATTACCTTGGTTGTTATTATTTACTGTACTATAGAGTGCTTTATAATGCAGAGTCATTACCTTGGTTGTTATTATTTACTGTACTATAGAGTGTTTTATAATGCCGAGTCATTACCTTGGTTGTTATTATTTACTGTACTATAGAGTGCTTTATAATGCCGAGTCATTACCTTGGTCGTTATTATTTACTGTACTATAGAGTGCTTTATAATGCAGAGTCATTACCTTGGTTGTTATTATTTACTGTACTATAGAGTGCTTTATAATGCCGAGTCATTACCTTGGTTGTTATTATTTACTGTACTATAGAGTGCTTTATAATGCCGAGTCATTACCTTGGTTGTTATTATTTACTGTACTATAGAGTGCTTTATAATGCAGAGTCATTACCTTGGTTGTTATTATTTACTGTACTATAGAGTGTTTTATAATGCAGAGTCATTACCTTGGTTGTTATTATTTACTGTACTATAGAGTGCTTTATAATGCAGAGTCATTACCTTGGTTGTTATTATTTACTGTACTATAGAGTGCTTTATAATGCAGAGTCATTACCTTGGTTGTTATTATTTACTGTACTATAGAGTGTTTTATAATGCAGAGTCATTACCTTGGTTGTTATTATTTACTGTACTATAGAGTGTTTTATAATGCAGAGTCATTACCTTGGTTGTTATTATTTACTGTACTATAGAGTGTTTTATAATGCAGAGTCATTACCTTGGTTGTTATTATTTACTGTACTATAGAGTGCTTTATAATGCAGAGTCATTACCTTGGTTGTTATTATTTACTGTACTATAGAGTGTTTTATAATGCAGAGTCATTACCTTGGTTGTTATTATTTACTGTACTATAGAGTGCTTTATAATGCAGAGTCATTACCTTGGTTGTTATTATTTACTGTACTATAGAGTGTTTTATAATGCAGAGTCATTACCTTGGTTGTTATTATTTACTGTACTATAGAGTGCTTTATAATGCAGAGTCATTACCTTGGTTGTTATTATTTACTGTACTATAGAGTGCTTTATAATGCAGAGTCATTACCTTGGTTGTTATTATTTACTGTACTATAGAGTGCTTTATAATGCAGAGTCATTACCTTGGTTGTTATTATTTACTGTACTATAGAGTGCTTTATAATGCAGAGTCATTACCTTGGTTGTTATTATTTACTGTACTATAGAGTGCTTTATAATGCAGAGTCATTACCTTGGTTGTTATTATTTACTGTACTATAGAGTGCTTTATAATGCAGAGTCATTACCTTGGTTGTTATTATTTACTGTACTATAGAGTGTTTTATAATGCAGAGTCATTACCTTGGTTGTTATTATTTACTGTACTATAGAGTGCTTTATAATGCAGAGTCATTACCTTGGTCGTTATTATTTACTGTACTATAGAGTGCTTTATAATGCAGAGTCATTACCTTGGTTGTTATTATTTACTGTACTATAGAGTGTTTTATAATGCAGAGTCATTACCTTGGTTGTTATTATTTACTGTACTATAGAGTGCTTTATAATGCAGAGTCATTACCTTGGTTGTTATTATTTACTGTACTATAGAGTGCTTTATAATGCAGAGTCATTACCTTGGTTGTTATTATTTACTGTACTATAGAGTGCTTTATAATGCAGAGTCATTACCTTGGTTGTTATTATTTACTGTACTATAGAGTGCTTTATAATGCAGAGTCATTACCTTGGTTGTTATTATTTACTGTACTATAGAGTGTTTTATAATGCAGAGTCATTACCTTGGTTGTTATTATTTACTGTACTATAGAGTGCTTTATAATGCAGAGTCATTACCTTGGTTGTTATTATTTACTGTACTATAGAGTGTTTTATAATGCAGAGTCATTACCTTGGTTGTTATTATTTACTGTACTATAGAGTGTTTTATAATGCAGAGTCATTACCTTGGTTGTTATTATTTACTGTACTATAGAGTGCTTTATAATGCAGAGTCATTACCTTGGTTGTTATTATTTACTGTACTATAGAGTGTTTTATAATGCAGAGTCATTACCTTGGTTGTTATTATTTACTGTACTATAGAGTGCTTTATAATGCAGAGTCATTACCTTGGTTGTTATTATTTACTGTACTATAGAGTGCTTTATAATGCAGAGTCATTACCTTGGTTGTTATTATTTACTGTACTATAGAGTGCTTTATAATGCAGAGTCATTACCTTGGTTGTTATTATTTACTGTACTATAGAGTGTTTTATAATGCAGAGTCATTACCTTGGTTGTTATTATTTACTGTACTATAGAGTGCTTTATAATGCAGAGTCATTACCTTGGTTGTTATTATTTACTGTACTATAGAGTGTTTTATAATGCAGAGTCATTACCTTGGTTGTTATTATTTACTGTACTATAGAGTGTTTTATAATGCCGAGTCATTACCTTGGTTGTTATTATTTACTGTACTATAGAGTGCTTTATAATGCAGAGTCATTACCTTGGTTGTTATTATTTACTGTACTATAGAGTGTTTTATAATGCCGAGTCATTACCTTGGTTGTTATTATTTACTGTACTATAGAGTGCTTTATAATGCAGAGTCATTACCTTGGTTGTTATTATTTACTGTACTATAGAGTGCTTTATAATGCAGAGTCATTACCTTGGTTGTTATTATTTACTGTACTATAGAGTGCTTTATAATGCAGAGTCATTACCTTGGTTGTTATTATTTACTGTACTATAGAGTGCTTTATAATGCAGAGTCATTACCTTGGTTGTTATTATTTACTGTACTATAGAGTGCTTTATAATGCAGAGTCATTACCTTGGTTGTTATTATTTACTGTACTATAGAGTGTTTTATAATGCCGAGTCATTACCTTGGTTGTTATTATTTACTGTACTATAGAGTGTTTTATAATGCAGAGTCATTACCTTGGTTGTTATTATTTACTGTACTATAGAGTGCTTTATAATGCAGAGTCATTACCTTGGTTGTTATTATTTACTGTACTATAGAGTGCTTTATAATGCAGAGTCATTACCTTGGTTGTTATTATTTACTGTACTATAGAGTGTTTTATAATGCCGAGTCATTACCTTGGTTGTTATTATTTACTGTACTATAGAGTGTTTTATAATGCAGAGTCATTACCTTGGTTGTTATTATTTACTGTACTATAGAGTGCTTTATAATGCAGAGTCATTACCTTGGTTGTTATTATTTACTGTACTATAGAGTGCTTTATAATGCAGAGTCATTACCTTGGTTGTTATTATTTACTGTACTATAGAGTGCTTTATAATGCAGAGTCATTACCTTGGTTGTTATTATTTACTGTACTATAGAGTGCTTTATAATGCAGAGTCATTACCTTGGTTGTTATTATTTACTGTACTATAGAGTGCTTTATAATGCAGAGTCATTACCTTGGTTGTTATTATTTACTGTACTATAGAGTGCTTTATAATGCAGAGTCATTACCTTGGTTGTTATTATTTACTGTACTATAGAGTGCTTTATAATGCAGAGTCATTACCTTGGTTGTTATTATTTACTGTACTATAGAGTGTTTTATAATGCCGAGTCATTACCTTGGTTGTTATTATTTACTGTACTATAGAGTGCTTTATAATGCAGAGTCATTACCTTGGTTGTTATTATTTACTGTACTATAGAGTGCTTTATAATGCAGAGTCATTACCTTGGTTGTTATTATTTACTGTACTATAGAGTGTTTTATAATGCAGAGTCATTACCTTGGTTGTTATTATTTACTGTACTATAGAGTGTTTTATAATGCAGAGTCATTACCTTGGTTGTTATTATTTACTGTACTATAGAGTGCTTTATAATGCAGAGTCATTACCTTGGTTGTTATTATTTACTGTACTATAGAGTGCTTTATAATGCAGAGTCATTACCTTGGTTGTTATTATTTACTGTACTATAGAGTGCTTTATAATGCAGAGTCATTACCTTGGTTGTTATTATTTACTGTACTATAGAGTGTTTTATAATGCCGAGTCATTACCTTGGTTGTTATTATTTACTGTACTATAGAGTGTTTTATAATGCCGAGTCATTACCTTGGTTGTTATTATTTACTGTACTATAGAGTGCTTTATAATGCAGAGTCATTACCTTGGTTGTTATTATTTACTGTACTATAGAGTGTTTTATAATGCAGAGTCATTACCTTGGTTGTTATTATTTACTGTACTATAGAGTGTTTTATAATGCAGAGTCATTACCTTGGTTGTTATTATTTACTGTACTATAGAGTGTTTTATAATGCAGAGTCATTACCTTGGTTGTTATTATTTACTGTACTATAGAGTGTTTTATAATGCAGAGTCATTACCTTGGTTGTTATTATTTACTGTACTATAGAGTGCTTTATAATGCAGAGTCATTACCTTGGTTGTTATTATTTACTGTACTATAGAGTGCTTTATAATGCAGAGTCATTACCTTGGTTGTTATTATTTACTGTACTATAGAGTGCTTTATAATGCAGAGTCATTACCTTGGTTGTTATTATTTACTGTACTATAGAGTGTTTTATAATGCCGAGTCATTACCTTGGTTGTTATTATTTACTGTACTATAGAGTGCTTTATAATGCAGAGTCATTACCTTGGTTGTTATTATTTACTGTACTATAGAGTGCTTTATAATGCAGAGTCATTACCTTGGTTGTTATTATTTACTGTACTATAGAGTGCTTTATAATGCAGAGTCATTACCTTGGTTGTTATTATTTACTGTACTATAGAGTGCTTTATAATGCAGAGTCATTACCTTGGTTGTTATTATTTACTGTACTATAGAGTGCTTTATAATGCAGAGTCATTACCTTGGTTGTTATTATTTACTGTACTATAGAGTGCTTTATAATGCAGAGTCATTACCTTGGTTGTTATTATTTACTGTACTATAGAGTGTTTTATAATGCAGAGTCATTACCTTGGTTGTTATTATTTACTGTACTATAGAGTGTTTTATAATGCAGAGTCATTACCTTGGTTGTTATTATTTACTGTACTATAGAGTGCTTTATAATGCAGAGTCATTACCTTGGTTGTTATTATTTACTGTACTATAGAGTGCTTTATAATGCAGAGTCATTACCTTGGTTGTTATTATTTACTGTACTATAGAGTGCTTTATAATGCAGAGTCATTACCTTGGTTGTTATTATTTACTGTACTATAGAGTGCTTTATAATGCAGAGTCATTACCTTGGTTGTTATTATTTACTGTACTATAGAGTGTTTTATAATGCAGAGTCATTACCTTGGTTGTTATTATTTACTGTACTATAGAGTGTTTTATAATGCCGAGTCATTACCTTGTTTGTTATTATTTACTGTACTATAGAGTGCTTTATAATGCAGAGTCATTACCTTGGTTGTTATTATTTACTGTACTATAGAGTGTTTTATAATGCAGAGTCATTACCTTGGTTGTTATTATTTACTGTACTATAGAGTGTTTTATAATGCAGAGTCATTACCTTGGTTGTTATTATTTACTGTACTATAGAGTGCTTTATAATGCAGAGTCATTACCTTGGTTGTTATTATTTACTGTACTATAGAGTGTTTTATAATGCCGAGTCATTACCTTGGTTGTTATTATTTACTGTACTATAGAGTGCTTTATAATGCAGAGTCATTACCTTGGTTGTTATTATTTACTGTACTATAGAGTGCTTTATAATGCAGAGTCATTACCTTGGTTGTTATTATTTACTGTACTATAGAGTGTTTTATAATGCAGAGTCATTACCTTGGTTGTTATTATTTACTGTACTATAGAGTGTTTTATAATGCCGAGTCATTACCTTGGTTGTTATTATTTACTGTACTATAGAGTGCTTTATAATGCTGAGTCATTACCTTGGTTGTTATTATTTACTGTACTATAGAGTGTTTTATAATGCCGAGTCATTACCTTGGTTGTTCCAGCGGAACTTCTCATCTGCCGAACTGTAACAGAGGAAGACAAAAGGACAAGGTCAGAACATACTTAACAACCTGGGGGTAAAAACATTTGAATGAAATGTGATGCAAAGGCTGTAAAAAAAAACATACAAAAACAAAAACAATGATGAATGCGTTTAGCCAGTTAAGGAAAGGTACTATGTTTACCCAGGGTAACTGGACTATAAGCTCAAGAACTTGTTTACAGCCAGGCCCTGCTCATAGAACATTTCATGGTAGGGGTTCAATGCCTTGTCCAAGGGCACTTCAGCGGTGGTAATTTTGAACGTGCCGGTCCGGGGATACGAACTATAGCGACCTTCCGATATCAAGACCGCTCCGCAAACCGTTCGGCCACCGCTGCCCCCGTTTGTTACGGTCTCTCTCAACAGGTCCTTTACAGACGGGCAGAGACTGACGCGCCTTTTTCAATGACAGGCGTGCGTTTAGTCTTCTTTTGTTTTTCCCTTCTGTTATTATGAGTGTTCTTCAGTATACTGTAGTACCACCTGGTATGGATGTACTGTATACAGTACTACTGTTATTAATCAGTACTGTAGTACCACCTGGTATGGATATTTGTCACTCTGCAGCCCTAAAGTCACAAATGCTGCAACAACTGAACATTTATTGTTCAAAGATTGTTGGACAACAACTTCAGAAACTTTATACATCCACGTATGATAACAGCATCCTAAGGTTAGCAAGGAACATCACCTCTAATGCTAAGCATGTGTTGTATGGAGAATATAGGCTGCTACCTTCAGGAAGGAGATATGGTGTATACCAGCATACAATAAGGTCAGACTAAAGAGGTCCTTTGCCCACCAGTCGACCTTGAGGCTTAATCTGGAGTTGTAGTAGCCACGGGGTAATCTAAGCGGTGGATACTGCTCTTATCTTCATGTCTTTATATATATATTTTTTTTATCCCACGATTTTGTAACCCATTTTTCACCCCTGTGTCAATCATCTAATGTGATCCTGGGCTCTACACACCCTCCACCAACATGGGGAGTGCAACGGACTTGAACTCATGCTTCCTTCATGCCCGAGTGTCCGAGTGTCCAAGTTGCTCCTTTACACCTGACAGGGGGGAGTTTCCCTTGTTGGACGTAGCGCGTGGAAGGAACACGTTATTCCACCCAGTTCCTTTCCCCTCCATCAGGCGCCCCGGCTGGTCAGGGGGAGGCAGTTTCTTCATGTTTTTCTGTATGTAAATTGTCTTGTTCTTTATGTTATGTCAAATGTGTGTATATGTGTTCTGCATACTATAGGCTGCTGTGTTGCAAGACAAATTTCAGTGTGAAACTGACAATAAAGTACTATCATATATCATATCATTATTAGAAGCCCTTCATGGCCTGGCACAGTGGCACCTCCCTGTATATCTGCCCTCATCAATCCCCCCTGACTCCACTAGGTCACCAGATGGTCCTGAAGATCCCTCCTCCCTCTCACCTGAAACCAAAAGGCGACCGTGTGCCTTCTGCACCCAGACTACACTATATGGAACACACTGCCATGAAAGCTGGCTGGCTGCACCTCTTTTTAAACACACATGTTCTCCCTGGCCTTTTAAACACCATATGCCCCCCTTCTTATCAAGTCATGTTCTCCCTTTTTCTTTAAATATGCTCGGAGAAGTTGATCGAGGGGGGTCGATTTTTGCGCAAGCAGATTTTCACGGCCGCAGTCCCGTGTAATTGTCGTTGTTCATAGCGCGGCACTCGGTGACGCAACTATGATCACGACAGCTTGTAGATCTGCTATTTTTCAATAGCTAAAGTGTAACATGATGCTTTAAAAAAACACCAAAATGGGTTACCACTGTGACAGATGAAGAAGGCGCTGAATCGTGCCCTAAAAATGGACAGTATATTGACTGCAGTGTTCTGGGACCAAACACTCTAGAAGCTTCCCGCTGTGTGTGTGTGTGTGTGTGTGTGTGTGTGTGTGTGTGTGTGTGCGCTAGCGAGTCCCTCTGGACACACAGAAACAGATGCTATTGAATCATCCCATTGATTCCCTCTATGTGTGCGCGCATACTGTACGTGCGTGTGTGCGTGTGCGTGTGTGTGTGTGTGTGTGTGTGTGTGTGTGCACGACCCTCCATCGGGTAAAGACACCCTTCATTCATCAGGCATTATTATAACAAACAATGCTGCACGTGTGTGTGTGTGTGTGTGTGTGTGTGCACGCAAGCACGCACGCACACACACACACACGCAGAGAGAGAGAGAGAGAGAGAGAGAGAGAGAGAGAGAGACATGCAGACCTTGGACATTGTTTGTTTGACTGACTGACATCACGTCTCTGCTCCGCCTGTGTCATTTTCCCCGTGTAAAAAACCTTCACACTGTCCACATGTTGCACACAGAACACATGTAGGTATTCCTTTTGTTCCGTTTTAAACCTTTGAAACGTCTCGCCGTGAATAGACCTTTTACGCAGACCACGGGCGTCTTGCCATGAAGTAAACGGCGGCAACTATACAGCCGCAATTTTTCCATTGACACGATACTGTACGTCCAAACAGAATCGTCCTATATCTGATTGTATAGACTAAAGGATATGCGTGTGACATCATCATCATCATACCCGGAAGTTATGCGGGAACGCCCACTGTGTCAAAAAACTCCTTTCTTTCCTGGCCTTGACAGGCCATACGTCCACGCAGAAAAGTCCTGTCTGATTGCATTAAACAACATTAAACTAAGTTAAACTCACTCGATCCGATTTACTTTACGCATGCGCATACCCGACTATTGCACAATGTCAAACTCACCACAACATGGCAGCTGACTGTGTGTATACGAAAAGCTTGAATATTAAACCTCTTTCTCTTTCTCGTGATATCATTTGTTTTCGTGAAATCAGACGATCAAAGTATATAAAACGTGAAAACGGGAAATAAGAGCGTCTAAAGTCAGACGTCTCAGTGGTATGGTGGTGTGCGCATATAGGTGGATCTATAGAAATGATGGGCCCCCTGGGCCACCGTCATGCAAAAGGGGCGGACGCTCAAGCTCAAGAGGCCCAACCCAACAGGCCCATTGGATGATCCTCCCCTGGGTGTGCGGTCCACTCCAGGGACTTGCAGAGAGTATTAGAGAGGCAGGGGCTGAAATCCCCGTAAGAGGGCACTTCTGGACAAAAATATAGCGGAAATATAATAGAAATAGGGTGCGCAACCCAGCACTCTTTACTGTATCTACTGCGATGCAGTGTGACGACATGGATTTAGAAACAAATTAGTTCAACGCAAAATGCTGCGTTGAGACTTCGGGGGAAAAACAGCAATTCTCCTGAACGCTGCCTTCCTTCCGGTATAATGGCATGGAAAGGAGAGGAGGGCATTCGCATTTCTTTCAACGCTGCGTTCAGCACTGCATGAAAAGAGGAGTAAACAGGCAATTATATGGGCACTAGATTTGCCCGTAAACCTCAAGTTCAGCAGCATATACAGTTAATATACGGTAACATACAGGTGTGATGGTACAATTGGGGAGTTTACCAGAGTTTGTTGGAAACTTTAACAGGAGTTTCCTGTAATATACATACACATCCATATTCCAAGCTTTTTGTGCAGTGCAGGGCAGTTGTTTTACAGACGGGGGGGGGGTAAATCTAAATGGGGCAGGGGGCTGAAACCCCCGTTGATGTCTATGTGTGTGCTGTGCACGTCCCTGATTGGTCCACCTCGATGGTATATCCAGAGCAGCTCGTTGACCCCTGACCCCCGGGGCCGAGGACCGGCTGGCTGGCTGACCGGCGCGGTTGGTTTTACCTCATTGATTCCCGATGCTGCGTCGATGAGGACGTGACAGGGCCATTAGCCGGCCCGGAGAGCACACTAATTGACGGCCTGATCAAACCCGCGGTTTGTTGCACCATGTGGCCTGCAGGTCACACCGTTTAATCACTGTTAATGATGCTACGCTAACGATACTCTGTGTGGTCGTGTGTGTGTGTGTGTGTGTGCGTGTGTGTGTGTGTGTGTGTGTTTTAATGTGCGCATTGCACACATTTCCATATGTGTGTGCTTACCAGCATATGGTAGAGAGAGAGAGATGGGGGAGAGAGAGAGAGAGAGAGAGAGAGAGAGAGAGAGACTATGAGAGAGAGAGAGAGAGAGAGAGAGAGAGAGAGAGAGAGAGAGAGAGATAGATAGAGAGAGAGGAGAGAGAGAGAGACTATGTTATACTCCTAAAGTTTCCAAACAGCTGTAAATAACATTTAGTGCTCTACTGTTGAAGTGCCATCTCAGCCCAATGATGATGTCATTCCATTAAGGCTCCACCAATCAGAGGGGATATGGGACCGATCATTTCAGGAGAAGAGGCAGACACTATGACCACTACGTACTCCCAGACAATGGGGTCAGATGCTACATGACCAATACGTACTCCCAGCCAATGGGGTCAGATGCTACATGACCACTACGTACTCCCAGCCAATGGGGTCATACGCTATGACCACTACATACTCCCAGCAAATGAGGTCATACGCTATGACCACTACGTACTCCCAGCCAATGGGGTCAGACGCTATATGACCACAAACATACTCCCAGCCAATGGGGTCAGACGCTATATGACCACTACGTACTCCCAGCCAATGGGGTCAGACGCTATATGACCACTACGTACTCCTATCCAATGGGGTCAGACGCTATATGACCACTACGTACTCCCAGCCAATGGGGTCAGACGCTATGTGACCACTATATGTACTCCCAGCCAATGGGGTCAGACGCTATGAGCACTATACTCCCAGCCAATGGGGTCAGACGCTATGAGCACTATACTCCCAGCCAATGGGGTCAGACGCTATGAGCACTATACTCCCAGCCAATGGGGTCAGACGCTATGAGCACTATACTCCCAGCCAATGGGGTCAGACGCTACATGACCACTACGTACTCCCAGCCAATGGGGTCATACGCTATGACCACTACATACTCCCAGCCAATGGGGTCAGACGCTTATGACCACTACGTACTCCTAGCCAATGGGGTCAGACGCTATATGACCACTACGTACTCCTATCCAATGGGGTCAGACGCTATATGACCACTACGTACTCCCAGCCAATGGGGTCAGACGCTATGTGACCACTATATGTACTCCCAGCCAATGGGGTCAGACGCTATGAGCACTATACTCCCAGCCAATGGGGTCAGACGCTATGAGCACTATACTCCCAGCCAATGGGGTCAGACGCTATGAGCACTATACTCCCAGCCAATGGGGTCAGACGCTATGAGCACTATACTCCCAGCCAATGGGGTCAGACGCTACATGACCACTACGTACTCCCAGCCAATGGGGTCATACGCTATGACCACTACATACTCCCAGCCAATGGGGTCAGACGCTTATGACCACTACGTACTCCTAGCCAATGGGGTCAGACGCTATATGACCACTACGTACTCCCAGCCAATGAGGTCATACGCTATGACCACTACGTACTCCCAGCCAATGGGGTCAGACGCTATGTGACCACTATGTACTCCCAGCCAATGGGGTCAGACGCTATGTGACCACTACGTACTCCTAGCCAATGGGGTCAGACGCTATATGACCACTACGTACTCCCAGCCAATGAGGTCATACGCTATGACCACTACGTACTCCCAGCCAATGGGGTCAGACGCTATGTGACCACTATGTACTCCCAGCCAATGAGGTCATACGCTATGACCACTACGTACTCCCAGCCAATGGGGTCAGACGCTATGTGACCACTATGTACTCCTAGCCAATGGGGTCAGACGCTATATGACCACTACGTACTCCCAGCCAATGGGGTCAGACGAGCTGCAACGATGCCCTGACTTCTGCTATCATTTGAACAGGGTGAGCTTCCCCAAACGATCCAAGCATTGATGCTATTACATTAATTACAATTTAGGCATTTAGCAGACGCTCTTAATCCAGAGTGACTTGCATTAAGCAAGAACAAAAAGCTATTCATCACATACATACAAAGTAGTTATCGTTAATCATACGCAAGCTGTCTCTCTCTCTCTCTCTCTCTCTCTCTGTAATTAGCAGGCAACAGTGCAACACTATCTCTCTCTCTCTCTCTCAGTTTCTGGCACAACAGCGCCAGAATCTTTAGAATCTGATCTCAGGTCAAAATGGGTTAAAAACAGCACATGCAGTAAATCATATTCAGTGCTGTTGAAATGGTAGAAGTGCCTTCTCGGCCCAATGATGATGTCATTCCATTAAACACTTTTAGTGCCGGAAGTGCTTGAAAATAGGAGCTCTGGGGTGCCGGAGTTGTCTGATCGCTTTTACTCTGAAAGCCATGAACCGGAAACACTTTCCTAAAGAAGTTGACTTTACAGAGTTGACCTAAACATCCCGATCATTTTAATTTATACGATATAATGATCCAAAAAGCGTTCATGTTTTGCGGGAGAGACGGATGAGGAGCAGAAATGAAGCGCCAGCATATCGATCCATTCATCACCACGGAGAGAGCGCCCTGGATTAGGAGATATACGAGTCATTCTTTCCGCCGCGCTAACATGCGAGTCAATGACAAGCTAATAATTGCACAGAGCGTTAGCATACGGCAAGCGAAAAGCTTAATAAAAAAAATATATATAGGAAAAATTCGGAATATTCTTATCTCGCCCCGTATCATTGAGGATGCGCTATGACGTATACAGACACGTTCAAGGCTACAATCGTTTCGAATCCTTATGACGGCCTGAGGCACGTAAAAATTGTGTTAAGGCATGCACCGGTCAGTGGGATCAACACCTCAGGATTAGTTAAAGGCGTACGTCAGTGAAACGGAAATGGTGGACATATTTTTACTTTGAAGTTTCAGACGGTTTCATTCAAGTTGAAACGCCGCTATGAAGTTTCTGAACCAATCAGAGCGTTGCATCCCTTCAGGCGATGGGACGGTAGCTAGGGACGGTAGCTATATGCTATACGCAGTACGCATGGAGTGTGTTTGTTTACAGATGGTCGGTCAGCTGCATCAGTTTACTGTTATGTGGCTTATTTCTACCCTATAATGTTTTCAGATACATTTTTCTAGCGTGATGATTGAGTTGAAACCGAGTAATACACTGTCTGGATGTTATCTTGAATGGGAATAAAAACGGAGGATTTCTGTAATCAGTATAGCAGCTGTTCTGGATCAGGATGGATGCGCAGATATGGGGAATTAAACGGGCCGGTGAGCTTCATTTTTATTGGCTTTTATATCGATGTGGGCCTCGACACGTTTTTTGGCATCCATTGTTATAGGTATATGCTCATATGATGACCACGGATGGGCGGTCTAAAAGTGTGAAAAACATAATTATTTCTCATTTCACTACGCCTTTAAGTACATATAATTATACTTCCACCGCTGGAAATGGGACCAAGAGGATGGAAAAGGCACAGACAGACAGACAGACAGAGGAGTGGTAGGAACATGATATACAGAGAGAGACTGAAGTACAAAAGAGAGAGAGAGGGAGGTGGGAGTGTGAATATGATACAGTGCGAGAGAGAGAGAGAGAGAGAGAGAGAGAGAGAGAGAGAGAGAGAGAGAGAGAGAGACATAGAGAGAGACATAGAGAGGGGGAGAGAGAGATAGTGAGAGAGAGAGAGAGAGAGCTCCTGAATCCATTGAGGGAGCTTTAGAAGACAGAATGCCACAGATAGCCGTGAAAATCCGGTCATTTCATCCACCCAATAAACACACTGAACACAGTGTATATAATCCTTTCTATTTTCATGCGGGGATTCTTATCTCTTATCCGAGCTGACCACAATGGCCAGAGCTCTCTCTCTCTCCTCTCGCGCGCGGAGGGCCGTAAAAAATAATAGGACCGCACGGAGAAAAAAATAAAGAATGAAAAGAGAAAGGCATTTATTCTTCCATAGGCTTTTTTTTTAAAAGCCGAAAAATAATATTGCAGCCAATGTTACCCCTATAGAGCTGTTTTGATGTTGATTTTGGAATCACAAGCTATAATGCATGCAGGGGACATTGTTGTACAATTTAACGTCAGGACGAAAAATGCATATAGCGTTCAACCTGTCACAATGCAAGGAGCCTATACTGCCGTGGATACATAGATTCTGCTCTTTTAACCCATTTTGACCTGAGATCAGATTCTAAAAAATGTCTTCTACATCCTGACAGTTTTCTGAAAAAGCTATATGTTTCTATGTCAGTCGTTCTTCGATTTTTCAAAAATAGCAGACCTACAAGCTCTCAGCGCGCCACCGAGTGGCGCTCTGAGAGCTTGTAGATCTGCTATTTTTCAATAGCTAAAGCATAACATGATGCCAACACCAAAAGGGGTTAATGGTATTTGAAAGTTCCGGACTCTCTTCTCTAATAAAGCCAACTTTCAAACTGGACATTGGCAAACTATACTCCTGGGCATGAGATTATACAGGTGAAAACACATTATTTTCTTTAAAATAGCGAAAATAGCGATGGCTATTTGGTGCCGTGTGACATTGTCGTATACACCTATACGTATAAATGAAGGGCTGAAACTATTTTGTGCGGGAACCCCTTTTGGTGTTAGCATTAGCTTATGCTTTAGCTATTTAAAAATAGCAGATCTATAGGTCTATAGGTCTGCTATTTTTGAAAAACCGAAGAACGACTGACATAGAAACATAGCTTTTTTCAGAAAACTGTCATTTTCAAACAGACATTTTTTAGAATCTGATCTCAGGTGAAAATGGGTCAAGTGTGTTTTAGTGTGCTGGTGTCTGGAATGCGTGCTATAACAGCACACAAACTCAAGGAATCCAAATGAGCTCCTCCGATCTGTGTGCGGCGTTGTCGTTCGTCACAGTTTGTTCACAGCCGACAGAGGACAGAGGGAGTCGCAGGGCTCTGCCAACCGAGGGGGGAACTGTGACTAGAATGTAGGCATTCTGATGCCAGCCTCCCCTGGGAGGAGGCTGTGGGTCTGGGCACGGGGCAACACAGGGCCAGGACCGGCTTAGCCAACTTCAAAGGAAAGAACACTTCAAAACCCAAAGGGAACGGGGACGGGCAGCTGCACTGTGAGTTCAACTTTATAGGCGCTGCGGGCTGCATGCATGCGGCGCACTGGCATTGAAAGAAGAAAGAAAACCCCAAATGAATTCAGACACAACGCTGGCAAACTGTATCCTACTATAGCGTGACGTTGCGTTCAGTCTGGCGTGGCCAAACAAAGCAACATTAGAGGGGGGGGGGGGGGGGGGGGGGGGGGAGCACTTAAAAAGCAAAAGATGTCGATAATGGCTTTCTAAGTAAACGTTGTCTTTGGGACGATTAGGGGCCGACCTGTTGAATCCGATGACGACGTGCAGGGCAGTCGACGGTCCATGCAGTGCATGGAGGACAGACAGACAGACAGATAGACAGACAGACAGACAGACAGACAGATTATTGTTTTTGCCGAGTCAGAGGATGGCACCATTATCTCGTCCTGCGTGGTGCTAGCTGCCAATGGCCACATCCTCCTGCCAGCGTAGGGAGAGAACCAGGCAGCCGGCCAGCTCGGTTATCTGAGCAACAGGAGCAATGAAATATGTCCATGAGGCAACATCCCTGGACAGCTATAGTGTATAGGACCTTTAATTAGGCTCTAAACCAGAAGACAGAGGACCCCGGGTCTCCTCCCATAATGCAGGCTCTCTCCAACCTCCAACTTGTAGATAATTACTGCTTTACGTCAGAACACTAACACAGCGCTGTCAGAACACTATAGGTCGACGTTTAGCCGTAACCTCAAGACTCGGAGGACATCAGGGGCTCTCTAGGAATCCCTGTAGCATACTGTACAGTACAGTACAGTGCATTAGATTTAAAGGAGAATTTCGTGCTAGGAAGGCTTTCTCACCTTTAGTTGCAGTTGTTTAGTCCGTCAAAAAAAGTGGTCCAGGTGTTATTTTGTGCAAAAATGCATCATTGGCCAGTGAGTATATATCTCACCTACCAATCAGGTGAGGTAGATATATCTAGGTGAGTATATCTCACCTACCAATCAGGTGAGGTTGATATATCTAGGTGAGTATATCTCACCTACCAATCAGGTGAGGTAGATATATCTAGGTGAGTATATCTCACCTACCAATCAGGTGAGGTTGATACTGAGTATATCTAGGTGAGTATATCTCACGTATACCAATCAATTCATGAGTTTCAAATGTAGTCTTACACCAGCTATGTTGGGGACCAACACATGTGTTTCAATTCGTCTGAATAACAGCCTGAATGGTGTAAAGCTAATGGATTTGTTTGCGACACCCGTCTGGTCCCCAAAATGGCAGCTGTATAGGACTACATCTTGAAACTCATGAGGTGGTTCGGGGCATCTGGTTAGGATGCCTCTCGGGCGCCTCCCTATAGGGAGGCCCTCGACGCACGTCCGACTGGGAGGAGACCCCCGGGGGCAGACCAAGGATCACGTCCCACTGGGAGGAGACCCCGGGGCAGACCAAGGATCACGTCCGACTGGGAGGAGACCCCGGGGCAGACCAAGGATCATGTCCCACTGGGAGGAGACCCCGGGGCAGACCAAGGCGCAGTTGGAGGAAACACATCGACTCACTGGCCTTGGAACGTCTCGGAATCCCCCCCCAGGAGGAAGTCACTATAATGTTGCTCCGGAGAGGGGGAGTGTGGAGCTCTCTGGTGGAGCTGTTGCCCCCGCGACCCGGCTACGGATAAGCGGTTGAAGATGGATGGATGGATTAAACGTGATAATGTCCCATTCGATGACATGACGGCGTATCGAAGCGGCGCCGCTGCAACAGAAGGCCTTTATCTGTCGGAGAAGCTATCGTTGCGCTGCCTGTCACAGTGAAGGTGACTCCAGGACAGGCGTCAGCCCAGCATGACTGTGGTGTATAATATACTATATATATATCAGAGCAGCGATTTGGGCTGAAAGCTAATGGAGCTTAGTTGTTTTGTGCAAAAAGCCTTTGAAGCGAATGATTGAAAGTTTTGAAACACAGAAGGAGGCCTGTAGCTGTATAGCATCATATCCACCACTCCACCCAAACAAACCAAACATACACAGAGGAGAGAGAGAGAGAGAGAGAGAGAGAGAGAGAGAGAGAGAGAGAGAGAGAGAGAGAGAGAGAGAGAGAGAGAGAGAGAGAGAGAGAGAGGGACGGATGGACGGACTATGTTATACGCCTAAAGTTTAACAACAGCTGAAGTAAATAACATTTAGTGTGCTATTGTTGAAGTGGTACCCTGAGAAATAAGAGAATGGAACATCCCTCCTTACTGGCCTATACCGGCATGCGCACTGAAGCTTCTCCAATTGATCCAAAATGCTGCAGCTCGCTCGGTATTCAACCAGCCAGAATTCTCACATCTCTCCCCCTTCTCTCCGCTCCCTCCATTGGCTCCCGGTCGCTGCCCCTCCCCCTTCTCTCCGCTCCCTCCATTGGCTCCCGGCCGCTGCCCCTCCCCCTTCTCCTCTCCCTCCATTGGCTCCCGGTCACAGTGTACAAAACTCTGATGCTGGCATTTGAAGCAATCAAAGGTCTGGCAACGCCATATCTTGCAAGTATGATCGAACTCTATACAAACCCTCCCGCGCACTCAGATCAGCCAACGCAGGGAAGCTGGAAGTATACTTTCACTAAAAAAACACCGGGACAACAACGCTCCACACGTTCCAAAGTTATAAACTCTTCTCCCTTCTGGCTCCAAAACTATATGGAATGTACTTCCCATTGCAATCAGAACGGCAATCTTCCGCCGTATAGTCTGAAAACCCACCTCTTCAGACTCCATCTTAGCCCATAGCACTTGCCCTATAGCCTTGACGACCTTACAGGCGTATATGCAGAGGCTCAACTTATGTAACTTGGATAACATTTTATGTAGATATAGCACTCTATAGTATAGGCCTAAAAGCATAGTTTCATTCTATAGATTTTCCACAGTTCTTAGCTTACATAATGACATACATGATCACTATTTGTATACATGATGTAGGCCGGTTGTGCCCAAAGTGGGGTCCGGGGACCCCCGGGGGTACCTGGGGGAGTTTCAGGGGGTCCCCAGCTAAATGATAGTTTGGAACCAAATGGACGCTAACGGGTTGGTTCCATTTGTTCGCTTTCAGAGTTAAATTAGCATTGAATATAAATTGGGGGTCCCAGAGATAGAAACGCTATTCAATGGGGGGGTCCGTAGCCATAATGCGTGTCAAACTGGGGGTCCTTGAAATGTAACGGGTTGAGAATCTCTGCTAGAGCCGTATAAATCTTCTCTTATGGGGGTCCCTGGCATTTCTTTTCAAATGGGGGTTCCGCGGGATAATTAGTATCAATTTGGGGGTCCTTGACATGATAAAGTTTGGGAACCACTGATGTACAGTATAGGCTATATATCACCATGTTTTGTTCTTACCTACTGTAAATCCCTCTGGATTAAGAGCGTCTGCTAAATGCTTAAACTCATGTGATTGTAAGGTAAACCGAGGGGAAGGTTTGAGAGAGAGGGAAAGAAAGATTAACCCATTTAGGCCTGACGTTGACATTTTAAAAATGTCTTCTATGTCTGTTTTCTGAAATACCTCATGTTTCTATATCAGTGGAGCTCAATATTTCATGTCAAGGAATTATATGTAATTTCTCGCCGACCCCCCCCATCTGAAAACATGTTGTTCCAGGGACCCCACCAGAAGCAAAAAATTGAGTTAAAAATGTTCTCTCTGAAATATATATTCAGAGATTTGCGGCACATTTTCAAGACTTTTCAAAAAATAGCACACCTATACAAGCTCTTAGCGAGCTTGTAGATCTGCTATTTTTCGATAGCTAAAGTAGAACAGAATGTAATGTAAACAGAGGGGAAGGTTTGAGAGAGAGAGAGAGAGAGAGAGAAGGAAAGAGAAAGAGAGAGATTAAAAAGTGCCCTGCGACCCGTTGAATGTCCGGCGAGCAGACTTGGCTTTCTGTCTGTGCCAACATGGGTGGGCGGGCGGCCATCTTGACCAGGTGCCAACGTTTAATGAGAGCCGTGGAGAGGAGGACATGTTGTCGCTCCACACGGGTCTTCCCCTGCAGAGACACAGCTCTGTCAGTCGGCCATGTTGGATCCGTCCAGGTGACATCACACGTTTTCATTATCAGCTTAATTGTCACCTCGTCCAGAACACTCTGTGCAGCAGTGGTTGTTTTCCTCGACTAAAACTGAGACGGAAAATGACCGTCGACTACCTTTTCCCACCGACAAAAAACTAAATGGAGACTAAATGAAAACGAAGCTATGGTGACTAAAACTAAGACTAAATGTATTGACAATTTCGTCGACAAATAAAAACTAGACTAAAATGTTAGGAAGGGACTATAGTGGACAGGAGATCCAGTGTAAGTCATGTTACAATTAGTTGAAAAAAATTATCTGTAAATTTAGTCGACTAAAATCTTATGATATTTAGTCGACAAAAACTAGACTAAACACTTAAAACATTCCAGGTGACTAAAATGTGACTAAAACTAAATGAAAACTATTCAAGAGACTAAAATAAAAATGTGCTGCCAAAAACAACACTTTTAACACGTAACACGTAATATTATACGTAGTACAACTTGTCTGTGTGTGTGTGTGTGTGTGTGTGTGCGTGTGCGTGCGTGCATGCATGCGTGTGTGCGTGCAGGTCAAAACATGTGTGTATACACATATCAAAACGGCCGTGTTTTGATGACGTTGACCTTTCTCATCTTGAATTAAACACGTCTCTGGGAAATCAGAATGGGAAAACATAAGCCTAACATAACTATAATTATTTTATAGTTCAAATAGCCGATCTATTTAACTATAAACATTTCAAATAATTGTAGTGGAGTAAACACTACACAGTACAATATCTGTCTCTGAGATACAGTGGAGTATATGAATACTAGTACAGTATAAATAATTATTTATGTACAGTACTTTTTACACCACTGAGTAGGGATGGAGCCCGATAACCGATACCCGAAAACATCCGAGAACAAGCTTATTGAGTACCCGTTTATCAATAAGCTTTGGGCCTGTTATCGAGCATATAGCGGCCTTCTGTCTGTTAGAAAAGTACTGTATTTGAAATATACTGGTTCTGTTCAGAATTTATTGTCTCCCGTCTTCCCACAAAATAATAGAAAATTGCTCGATAGTGGACTCGATAAGAATATAAAGCCTTCTTCATGCGTTTCTCACAAACCATCACAGGGGAAAAAAATAAAATAAAAGGACTGTCAGTTCACACAATGACACCATCACACACAACGTTCTGCATGACTTCAGAAGGACGGAGTCCTTCCCCCTCTCCTCCGATAAGGAGCCGACATACTGAGACTGTCACCAGCCTTAAATAGCCCCCGACAGTTAAAAGACCCAAACACTCCCTTTGGGATGGTTGTTCAGAGGCCATTTACTGTATATGAATAAATAAATAAATAACGTCACTGATGGGGGGTATATTTTCACCGCTGACAGGACTCTTTCTATACTCTCAGGTATACGAACCTTTCTCATAATTCATTCTGATGTACTGTACTGTACTGTACTGTACTGTACTGTACTGTACTGTACTGTACTGTACTGTACTGTACTGTACACTACAACACTGCTTCTTTAACCCATTTAGACATGAGGACGATTCTACAAATGCCTTCTAAAATCATGACAGTTTTCTGAAAAACACCATGTCTCTATATGTCAGTCGTTCTCAAACATGTTCACGTGAAGGACTCCCAAAAATATATGTATTTGGCCCGCCGACCCCCCCCCCCCCCCATATGAAAATATGGTGTTCCAGGAATCCCTTTAGAAGCAAGGATTTGAGTTAAAAACGTTCACTCTGAAAGAATATAATTATGTGACCGGGGGACAGTGGTTTAATATACAAAGGGGGCCATGGTCATTTTTTTTCAGTTCTTTACATATTATGAAACTGCACACTGTATAACCTTTCATATGATCTACAGTATTGCTCATTGAAATTCAAAGATTTGCAGCACAATTTCACGATTTTTTTCAAAAATAGCAGACCTCGTATAGCGCGGCACAGACGGAGCATCTCCGTCTAATTAAACGCTCGGTCTCAAGAACTTTACTGTAACTATTATTGGTCTGCTCTACAATCTGATAAAAATAACAATAACAAGACTGGGTTCTACTGTACGCGTCTAGTGCCAGTATTCACAAACTCAGAGGCCTATGAAGAAGCAGAACATTCTCTATGCTTAGCCAAACGGACTGTAAAGTGACATTATTGTGTTTGTGGTGGTGTTGTTTTTTCTCCTATGAATTGGCAAGTCAAAAACATTGCAGTCTACTCCAACTATAGCCAAGTAGACTGACAGATCTCCCTCTCTCTCCCTCTCCCCTCCCCTCCCCTCCCCTCCCCTCCCCTCCTCTCCTCTCCTCTCCTCTCCTCTCCCCTCCCCTCCCCTCCCCTCCCCTCCCCTCCCCTCCCCTCCTCTCCTCTCCCCAACATACATGCGTTGCATGTGAACAAACAGACAAACGTCTCAGTATTCATTTAACTGGCATAATGTACACATTATGGATCTTAATGTGTAGTCTATTCTGTCCCTCCCTCCTCCCTCCCTCCCTCCATCCATATATAGTTCAGCCGCCGGTCAGCGGCGGTCACTTAAACAAATCAATCGGGGGGGGGGGGGGAAGCCACAACATGCGAGGAGGATGGAGAAACGCTGCTGAGACGCATCCGTCAACATGGCCGCCGCTCGTCTCCCTCAATGTCTCTCTGTTGTCATCCTCATCATCCTCATTATCGTCGTTGGCGTCGTGACGATTGTCCAGAAACGACAACAATCCAATATTCCCCTCAGTGGGAGCTTTTCTCATTCTGCTTTTCTCTTTGGCCACGGAAACAAACAATCCACATCACAGGCTCACAGCCCATACTGTCAGGATCACATCCGTGGTAAACGGTGCATTTATAGCGCCTTTATCCCAAGGTGCTTTACATATAAAAGATTGCGCATTACATTCAACCATGATACACGCACGCATGCACGCAAATTAGCAAATTTAGGCCAACAGCAGCACACTAAGGCCCAATCCCAATTCCTCCCTTCGTCCTGGCCCTTAGCCCTTGCCCTTGCTTATGCGCGTTCACGTGAGGGGGAAGTGTTATCTCAATTGTCTTTGGATGGAGGGGTAGGGCCAAGGGCGAGGGGTAGAATCCCCTTCGTTTGAAGGGATGTCTCGACGGGACTTAAAACGGAGCAACATCACTGAGGGCTGAAAGGCGGACGAGGTAAGAAGACTTTTATGTCCTTTATTATGGAAAAATATTATAATAATATTATTTGAATGTATTAACAATCTGCATCGCCAAAAAAATTGCAATCTCTAGCAAAGGTTAACGTTACCTCACGTGAACTAACGATATGGTACGCCGATATGGCGTTGCATTCATACAACGTTACCCATTCATTTGGCACCGCATCGGCGCTTTATTCTTTTTTATTTATTGCCGGTGCGCCGGTGATACAACTCGGATGCAAGCTAGCTTATTAGCAGGCATCAGTCCGACCCCCCAGACCACGATATGTCAACATTTGGAGCTCTTAAAAGCCGTGAAATAGCCTACTGTACCTACATAACGCTGACATTGCATAACGTTGGCTACTCGCTGCAGTGATAGCTATGGTTTTATCATGACCAATGTTAAGCTAATCCCCACAAGTTGCAAAACTTACATAACTAATTAGCAATGCTTGTTGTTTTCCCCCCCAGGCAAACCAGCTATGGAAACAGATTGCAAGCTGCTGTGCAGACTGTAGGCCTACATTGGATGGAGATGAATCACGATGGCATTTTCATTGATAGAAAGTTACTCTGTTCTTAATGATATTAAAAACAATGACCAGTGACCACAGCCCCTTCTTTCTATACTGTAAATTGTTTTTCCTTTTTTCTAACCCTATATCATTCTGTACCCATGCTATACAAACTGTTAATACAATAATCAATGAATCAGGTACAACTGTTGAGCAGGTGTCAGAATGAGCTATATCTAGCTGAATTACATTCTGCATGGTGGGCTACCAACATGAGTCAAAATTACAATATATTTATTTCATCATAACCACGGCAATGTTATATTTACGTTCCATCTCTACAGCTTAAATCAAATGGAAAGCAGTTTCCAAAGTGGGTTATCGGCTAAATGATAGTTTGTACACTCAGAGTTAATTGACATTGATATTACAATATAAATTGGGGGTCCTAGAGACAGAAATGCCATCAAAGTTTGGGGACCACTGGTAGTGAGCTTGCAGATCAGCTATTTTCTGAGAACAGGTTGTATATCAATATCTACAAGAGACCTTCAATATTTAGGGACGTTCCAATTCCTAGGGGGATGATTTATCTCCCTACCCCTTGACACTCATTATGTAGGGACAAGGGGAAGGGGCAAGGGCTGAGGGGTAGGGTTAAAAAACGAATTGGGATTGGGCCTAACACTGTATAACACAGATGGTTTGGGCATCATCTTTATAGGCCAATAGCAGCACACGGACGGAAGCACGATGGAGGCTTACAGTATATGAAAGCCACGCTATGAGAGGAAAGACGCATCAAAGTGAGTGAGTCAGCGAGCCAGAGAGGGGAGGAGGTATATCCCTTTCACATAGTATACGTTATTGACGAGGACGGATCACGATCGATCGGCTCGCTGTATATGGTCCGGCTGAGTCGGCGGTTAACCCATTCTGACCTGAGATCAGATTCATACGAGGTTTCCACTGCGGACACACACTGGTCTGATTAACCCATTCTGACCTGAGATCAGATTCATACGAGGTTTCCACTGCGGACACACACTGGTCTGATTAACCCATTCTGACCTGAGATCAGATTCATACGAGGTTTCCACTGCGGACACACACTGGTCTGATTAACCCATTCTGACCTGAGATCAGATTCATACGAGGTTTCCACTGCGGACACACACTGGTCTGATTAACCCATTCTGACCTGAGATCAGATTCATACGAGGTTTCCACTGCGGACACACACTGGTCTGATTAACCCATTCTGACCTGAGATCAGATTCATACGAGGTTTCCACTGCGGACACACACTGGTCTGATTAACCCATTCTGACCTGAGATCAGATTCATACGAGGTTTCCACTGCGGACACACACTGGTCTGATTAACCCATTCTGACCTGAGATCAGATTCATACGAGGTTTCCACTGCGGACACACACTGGTCTGATTAACCCATTCTGACCTGAGATCAGATTCATACGAGGTTTCCACTGCGGACACACACTGGTCTGATTAACCCATTCTGACCTGAGATCAGATTCATACGAGGTTTCCACTGCGGACACACACTGGTCTGATTAACCCATCCCAAGCTCGTAGCGCGCCACTCGGTGGCGCGCTACGAGCTTGTAGATCTGCTATTTTTCAATAGCTAAAGCATGACATGATGCTAACACCAAAATGGGTTCCCGGTCAGAATGGGTTATAGTGGACGACTGTGGACAAACATGGACCTCGCTGTGGAGTGTGCCTCGTCGTCCTGCTGCTCAGACAGGTCCACGTCTGACGAACGGTTTGTTGTGCCTACAACATGTCTTAACCCATTCTGACCTGAGATCAGATTCTAAAATTGTCTGTAAAATTGTCTAGAAGCTATGTTTCTATATATATGTCAGTCGTTCTTCGATTTTTCTAAAATAGCCAGACCTACAAGCTCGTAGCGCGCCACTCGGTGGCGCGCTACGAGCTTGTAGATCTGCTATTTTTCAATAGCTATAAAGCATGACATGATGCTATAACACCAAAAAGGGGTTCCGGCCCAAAATGAGCCAGAACAATTTACAGCAAGCAAGAACAACACATGGTATAAGAATCATATAAAGATAGCAAGAACCTAACATCCGTCTAACAGTATAGAATATCTGCATAATGAACCTATGATACTATTAGTGCCATAACTACATACTGTATACAGGTTAGCCTTTGCATATACGCCTATACAAGGTCGTCGAGGCTAGGGCACGTGCTATGAGCTGAGATGGAAGTCTGAAGAGGTGAGTTTTCAGACTATATACGGCGGAAGAATGTGTTGTAAAAACATATTTCATGCACGGTGGTGATAAGATATACTGATCACACAGACTACAGTAAACAGGCTGCGGAAAATAAGAGAGACCAAACACAAAGTAAGTCGTTGAAACGGCAGGAGATGAAATGCTGCGAACGATCAAGGCCTTTGAATATATCTCGCATAACAACGGATCTATAAGAATGAACGCTGCAAACGATCAAACGATCTAAGAACGAACGCTGCGAACGATCAAGGCCTTTGAATATCTCTCATCCAACGGATCCAAGATATTTATCTGCACGGACATTTGAGTTTATATAGTTTTATGACAAAGTATTCCAAACGGCAGCTAGCGAGACGG
>NC_137873.1:6427123-6449623 GCF_963924005.1 Protomyctophum bolini | reverse complement strand
TGTAGTTGCATGTTCTCGTCAGTGTTGATTTCATCAGTCTTTTTTTATTTATATTTTGATTTAGTTTTAGTCAAAGTTTATAGTAATTTGAAATGTTTTACTGTATCCCATTCATGCTTTGGAACCATATGGCTTCCTCTCTCGGAAACCTAAGATTGATCCCTGACATTTAAAATGTGTCTATATACTGGCGACTGTGGCTCAAGAGGTAGAGCAGGTCGTCCAATGATCCATGGGTCGGCGGTTCGAATCCCGGCTCCTCCTCCTCCTGTCTACATGTCGAAGTGTCCTTTGGGCAAGACACTGAACCCCTAATTGCTCCCCATGTGCTGGTTGGTATACCTTGCATGGCTTCCACCGCAATCGGTGTATGAATGTGTGTGTGTGAATGGGTGAATGTAATGCACAATCTATGTAAAGCGCCTTGGATAAAGGCGCTATATAAATGCACCATTTACCATTTATTTACCATTTATATATGTCAGGGATGCAGACAGAGAGTTGAACCCAAATGCAAAAGTCACAACAAACAAAGTAGTAGATAAGTAGATAATAAAGTATTTAATAAAGAAAGGCAGAATCTTACACTGAATATGCAGGTATAGGAACCAGGCAAGAATCAAGAATGACATAATAGTCAAAACAGGAACAGGTATAGCAGGACATCAATGACACCAGGTTATGAACTGATAAGTGTTTGCACCATGTTTTGCACCCTGTCCTCATGCCTCCTCAGCCAATCATCTGCCTCCATCTCACCCTGTCCTCATGCCTCCTCAGCCAATCATCTGCCTCCATCTGACCCTGTCCTCATGCCTCCTCAGCCAATCATCTGCCTCCATCTGACCCTGTCCTCTGTGTCCTCTTCGCTCACACCAACCATAACTTATGAGCGAAATTATAAACTTTAGCTATTGAAAAATAGCAGGTTCACAAGCCCATAGCTCATTTGAGTCCAGTTTCATAGGCAGCAGGTTGATTAGCAAAGAGCTCACAGGTTGGCTGATGAGGGAGTCGGACACAGGTGTGTAAGTGGGACTGCACAGTGTGGTGGAAATTAATGTGGGAGTGGCCATGGTGGAGTCACAGACTGAGGGAGAGACAGACTGTGACACTATATTTGGGACAAAACAGGGGTTGACATCATTGACGTATAGCTTTCGGACCACAAAGGCCGTGGGTTCGATCCCATCCCGGGCACCGCCAACATTAGCGTATATGTATGAGCAGCAGCACAGCTGTGGGAGCAGCAAGTCGTGCGGTGTGAGTACTGGGAGCAGATGGTTGGGGTGACGCTCCACCTCAGCATCCATCCCACCGCCCAGGGGTCTATCCCATTGCCCAGGGGTCTATAGGGCTGTAATGGGGACAGACTTCTCCAACATGAGGCACGCACGCATGCCACGCATGCACGGACACACGCACGCCACACACAGCTACAATACTAGAGAGAGAGCAAAAACGACCTGGTGCCACCCAAATATAGAACATATTCATTATATGGGGCAATTGTACTATACTCTGTGGGACAGTTAGGGGTTAAGTATCGTGCTTAATAGGGGTATCTCGACAGGTCGTATATACTGCCGTGGGACCCTCTGGGGTTACCAGCAGTAAATGGTGCATTTATATATATACTGTACAACGCTTTTATATCACGCTTTACATAGATTGTGTATTACATTCACACACCTTCACATAGATTGTGCATTACATTCACCCATTCACACACACACAGTCACACACCTTTACATAGATTGTGCATTACATTCACCCATTCACACAAACACAGTCACACACCTTTACATAGATTGTGCATTACATTCACCCATTCACACAAACACAGTCACACACCTTTACATAGATTGTGCATTACATTCACCCATTCACACAAACACAGTCACACACCTTTACATAGATTGTGCATTACATTCACCCATTCACACAAACACAGTCACACACCTTCACATAGATTGTGCATTACATTCACCCATTCACACACACACAGTCACACACCTTTACATAGATTGTGCATTACATTCACCCATTCACACACACACAGTCACACACCTTTACATAGATTGTGCATTACATTCACCCATTCACACAAACACAGTCACACACCTTTACATATAGATTGTGCATTACATTCACCCATTCACACACACATTCACACACCTTTTACATAGATTGTGCAGCATTACATTCACCCATTCACACAAACACAGTCACACACCTTTACATATAGATTGTGCATTACATTCACCCATTCACACACACATTCACACACCTTTTACATAGATTGTGCAGCATTACATTCACCCATTCACACAAACACAGTCACACACCTTTACATATAGATTGTGCATTACATTCACCCATTCACACACACATTCACACACCTTTTACATAGATTGTGCAGCATTACATTCACCCATTCACACAAACACAGTCACACACCTTTACATATAGATTGTGCATTACATTCACCCATTCACACACACATTCACACACCTTTTACATAGATTGTGCAGCATTACATTCACCCATTCACACAAACACAGTCACACACCTTTACATATAGATTGTGCATTACATTCACCCATTCACACACACATTCACACACCTTTTACATAGATTGTGCAGCATTACATTCACCCATTCACACAAACACAGTCACACACCTTTACATATAGATTGTGCATTACATTCACCCATTCACACACACATTCACACACCTTTTACATAGATTGTGCAGCATTACATTCACCCATTCACACAAACACAGTCACACACCTTTACATATAGATTGTGCATTACATTCACCCATTCACACACACATTCACACACCTTTTACATAGATTGTGCAGCATTACATTCACCCATTCACACAAACACAGTCACACACCTTTACATATAGATTGTGCATTACATTCACCCATTCACACACACATTCACACACCTTTTACATAGATTGTGCAGCATTACATTCACCCATTCACACAAACACAGTCACACACCTTTACATATAGATTGTGCATTACATTCACCCATTCACACACACATTCACACACCTTTTACATAGATTGTGCAGCATTACATTCACCCATTCACACAAACACAGTCACACACCTTTACATAGATTGTGCATTACATTCACCCATTCACACAAACACAGTCACACACCTTTACATAGATTGTGCATTACATTCACCCATTCACACACACACAGTCACACACCTTTACATAGATAGTGCATTACATTCACCCATTCACACAAACACAGTCACACACCTTTACATAGATTGTGCATTACATTCACCCATTCACACACACACAGTCACACACCTTTACATAGATTGTGCATTACATTCACCCATTCACACAAACACAGTCACACACCTTTACATAGATTGTGCATTACATTCACCCATTCACACAAACACAGTCACACACCTTTACATAGATTGTGCATTACATTCACCCATTCACACAAACACAGTCACACACCTTTACATAGATTGTGCATTACATTCACCCATTCACACAAACACAGTCACACACCTTCACATAGATTGTGCATTACATTCACCCACAACACACACACACACACACACATTCACACACCTTCACATAGATTGTGCATTACATTCACCCATTCACACACACACACACACATTCACACACCTTTACATAGATTGTGCATTACATTCACCCATTCACACACACACACATTCACACACCTTTACATAGATTGTGCATTACATTCACCCATTCACACAAACACAGTCACACACCTTTTACACATAGATTGTGCATTACATTCACCCATTCACACACACACACACACATTCACACACCTTTACATAGATTGTGCATTACATTCACCCATTCACACACACACACATTCACACACCTTTACATAGATTGTGCATTACATTCACCCATTCACACAAACACAGTCACACACCTTTTACACATAGATTGTGCAGCATTACATTCACGATGGTGTGTGGACAAATGATACACCGCAAAAAGCATGGAATGCGGATGTGTATACATTACAGGAAACTATACTGTGAAACTTTCCGACAAACTCCGGTAAACTCCCGAATCGTACCACCACACTATAATATATTACCGTATATTAACTGTATATATGCTGCTAAACTTGAGGTTTACAGGGAAATATACAGAGCCCATACTGTAATTGCCCGTTTGACTTGTATTCAACGTATACGACAAAGCTTCGGGTGGTTAACCCAGATACTGTACTGTATACAATAAGTACAGTAGGGGAGGGCATAAGGGCGTCTGTCAGTTTGATGCAACATCGCTCGATATAACGTAACACGCAACACGACAGGCGCTTTCTCCTGTACAGCATGCTGTGGACAACGTCCAGATGTACCGGGGCGAGTTACAGCTATTATTAGCACATATCACGCGTTCGCTATGAAAGAATAATATATATTCAAAGATTTGCACACCTTTTCATGATTTTTTTTCAAAAATAGCAGACCTACAAGCTCATAGCGCAGCACTCGGTGCCGCGCTGTGAGCTTGTAGATCTGCTATTTTTCAATAGCTAAAGTTTATATCATTTCGCTGATCACTCTAAGAAGTTATAGTTGGTGCATGTGAGCGAAGAGGACGCAGAGGACAGGGTGCAGATGGAGGCAGATGATTGGCTGAGGAGGCATGAGGACAGGGTGAGATGGAGGCAGGTGATTGGCTGAGGAGGCATGAGGACAGGGTGAGATGGAGGCAGGCGATTGGCTGTGGGGAAATAAGCCGAAAGGAGAAGAAGACTTTCTGTCACTGAAACTTATAATTGTTTATATGGCTTCAGAAACAGCGAGTGGGAACAGACAGTGTAGCCTTAGCTGTGTGTGTGTGTGTGTGTGTGTGTGTGTGTGTGTGTGTGTGTAGCCTTAGCTGTGTGTGTGTGTGTGTGTGTGTGTGTGTGTTGAGGCTGATGTGACCTCAGGCAGCTCTAGGTTTATCCTCCATGCTGTCAGGATGAATGACTATCATTCCACCATGCAGCCATCAGAAAGTGTCCGTCAAAACCCATTCCACTTATCTGTCCATTTTTTTTCAAATGTGATTATTTTGGCGGGTGTGCTGCTGTGGCCTGAGTGCTTTGGGAACCCTCACCCTATAGAGCAGGCCCTATAGGCTGTAGGTACCTTCACAAAAACATGCAGTAATCCTGGTCACTAAACTGCCTCCCCCTGGCCAGCCGGGGCGCCTGATGGAGGGGAAAGGAACTGGTCGGAATAACATGTTCCTTCCACGCGCTACGTCCAACCAGGGAAACTCCCCATGGGTCAGGTTGTAAACTTGGACACTCAGGCTTGAAGGAAGCATGAGTTCAAGTCCGTTGCTCTCCCCTTGTCCCCCATATATGGGGACTAGGTTGGCGGAGGGTGTGTAGAAACCAGGATCACATTAGATGATTGACACAGGGGTGAAAAATGGGTTACAAAATCGTGGGATAAAAAAAAAATAGGCGTGCTGCATCGGTTCAAAGGCCAGACGCGCCGAGAGAGGCTTAGGATTTTCTGGAAGATTGAACATGAACAGAGCATTCTGTGTTGCTAGTTTGACCACTTCAAATGTCCTTTCATCTTAATATATATTATATATAAATAATATCTAGACGCTTTACAGATAGCCGCAGAAGAACAGATGCTTCCGTATAGAAGAAATGCTGACTTCTGAAATCAATCGTGGCTGATTGAGAACTTTAATCCATGTGTTTAGCCGTTTGTGTCACACATCATCTCATTCAATAAGGTAGCCTATCACACGTCATCTCATTCAATAAGGTATAGCCTATCAGACATCATCTCATTCCGGGCCAATGAGAATTTCCGTCCTCTGCACCTTCGTCTTCAATGTTTGTGTTTACGCAAAGTTTGTGTTTACTCAAAAACACTCAAAACTGGCCATTCATTATCATCACTGGCATTTAATGTTTGGTGTTAGGACAATGTTTGTGTTTACACGCCAACCTCAAAGCTGGACATATAAACATAGGAGGGGCTGTAGCGCCCCTCGAAAATATAGTTAAAGCAACGTGCGTGCGCGCGTGTGTGTGCGTCTATGTGTGCGTGTGTGTGTGTGTGTGCGTGTGTGTGCACACCTCACCAGTTCCGATGATGAAAAAAAATAAACAGAACCCGACAGTCGTCTCTAAAGAAAAACTCTCACCTCACCGAGTCGAAGCTTCCTTCCCTGTATTTACATCTAGAGGAAATAAAAAACCATGGCCTCATATTATTTACGGGAGCTCTTTCAAGTTTCACAGCTCACTTCTTTTACAGTTCAAATCCGTCCAAATATATCCCCTCAGTTAGTTCCCCCATGAATATATCATGAGCTTCCGTATATATACAACAACAACAAAAAAACAAGCCAAACTCTAAAAGACAAGATGTTATAAGACCAACAGTCAGTCGTCGTCAACAACAACAACAACAACAACAACAACAGCTCAGTGCTGATGTACGTAGCGGAGATGAAACACGAACCGCCGTTTGTTTACTCGTTGTTGTTGTTTATTTATCAGGGGCCGCCGCCGCCGGACGGCCGCTCAGACACGGGGCCACGCTGGCCGACTAAGTAGTAAGTTATAGACACAGCATGTGGAAAGTGAGAAATGGGTTGTGTGCGTGTGTGTGTGTGTGTGTGTGTGTGTGTGTGTGTGTGTGTGCGGTGATCTCAGCCTCTCCTTGAAAACAACAAAACAAACCCTATCCTCTCCCTCCACCCCCTCCCCCCTGTCTGTTGTGTCTGTTTCTGTTCCCTCCAATTCAAGGATATAGAACAACCAGACACCTGTTACTGAGACACTAAGCAAAGCACGCAATCCCGCAAACGCACACGCACAGGTGCACACACACACACACACACACACACACACACACACGTACACACATACACAGGCACGCACGCACACACACACACGAGAGAGAGACAAAACATTTCACATAAAATGCGGTTTTACAACAAATTTGGTATAAGACTAAAGAAAAATCACACTGGCGTGAAGTGATGGAGGCGCCCACTGTGGCTATAGCTGCCGTACGATGACATCATGACGTTAATGTCTGTCGTCAACTGCCGTAAACAAACGATAAAAGTCCATAGATAGACTTGGCCGCCAGCCATGTGTGACGTCACGTTTAATGCTCTAAAAAAACATTACAAGTCCCTAAAACGTATGGCTGCCACTAGTGCCAGCTATCCAGCCTGCCACACTACTGTATATGTTTGTTAAAAGTGCTCTGAACAAACATTATTTAAAAAGTCCATAGACGTGGCTGCCAGCCATGTGTGACGTCACGTTTAATGCTCTCAAAACATTTACAAGTCCCTAAAACTTGCCTGCCACACTACTGTACACTGTATGCGTTTGTTAAAAGTGCTCTGAACAAACTTTTTTCTTTCTAAAGTCCATAGTCTTGGCGTGACGTGATTTGAGAAGCCAGACAAAACTAAATGAAATAAAAAAAAGAAATGAGAGAGAGAGAGAGAGAGAGAGATAGAGAGAGCATGGGAATGCACCGCGGACATACCTTCACATGGACCATAGCCTCACGGAGGAGGAAACAACCAGGAAACCAAAAACCAAGAGACTGAAGAAGCTCTTAAATGTATAACAGTTAGTTTGTCCCACTTCCTGTCTGTACGTTGTCCGTACGTCCTGGTATATGAGATGTCCCTCTTCCTGTCTGTCTGTCCGTCTGTCTGTCTGTCCCTGTGTGAGGACACACTGTCTGTCTGTCCCGTCCTAGCCTGTAGTGACAGAGAGACATCCAAACACACACAGAGAGAGACACTACAAGTGTCACCGCCCGGGCTCACTGCCAGCCGGCCCCTCTCTCTCTCTCTCTCTCTCTGTGGGTGTCTCTCTCTCTATTTCTCTCTCTCCTGGCCCCGAGCCACAAAAGAAGTCACACACACACACACACACACACACACACACAGTGTGTTCAGTCAGGCACAAAGGTCTCCATGGCAACGGCGCATTCAGGAGCCCTGTGGCATTATGTGCAACGTCGCATCACAATGGACCCTCCTACCGGCCTGGTGCAGAGAGCCCTGACTCTCTCTCTCTCTCTCTCTCTGTGTCTCTCTCTCCTTCTCTGTGTGTGTGTGTGTGGGTCTCTCTCTCTCTCTCTCCCTCTCTCTCTCTCACACACACACACACACACACACACACACACACACACACACACACACACACACACGAGCAACATTTATCCATGCCCACACAAACAGTAATGCAGGAGGAATACCTTTGTATACACAAAGGACATCAGAAACACTGTGTCAGTGCAGTCAGATTTAACTATAGGAAAACTATTTAAGCCAGTTAACAAAGTGCATGTATAAGGCAAGACATTGTTTTACACATACAATGATGTTGTCACATATACTGGACTGGGTCAAACACAGCAGACAGCAATGATGTTGAGCGGTTTCCTATATAGTCTAACACACGTGCGCACACGCACGCCACGCACGCACACCACACACAATCACAGCGTGATTGGATTATTCTTGTTGTGGCTATATAACCTGGATAGGGTATAATCCACTGATTACAACTAACAACCGTTCATTTGTACAACTGGGCTGTGTGACAATATTATTGTGCTGTATAGGTCTCATGTGAAAAGCAGCACTAACTGCTGTTCAAATGAGGTATACAGTATGTCTGGTACATATCTGCACAGATTGTATACACACTTGGTTGCATGGCTGAAAATAGCTGATCTATACAATTGCACAACGCGTCGACACATTGTGAGCTTGCAGATCTGCTATTTTCACCCATGTGCGACCAAGCATCAAATCACTTGTCTTCTCCACTATATAGTCCCTCGGTCCGTAAAACATTTTAGTCCAGTTTTTTTATTTGTCGACAAAACTGTCAACAAACATAATATAGGATACATTCCGTTAGGAACAGAGGCTGAACGGCATAACGACAAACATCCCAGCAGGTGGTCCATTTCTCCACCATATAGTTCCGCTGCATGGCTCAGACAGCCAGCCAGGAGGGTCTCAGCCTCTCAGGTGAGAACCATAGGGCCGCCTTAGGAATCTGGAGGCCCGTTTTCAAGACCAAATATGAGGCCCCCCATATAATTATTTTGTTGATAAAGCCGTATTGATCACACGCACCCATTACTCTCGACATATTAGCAACAACGAACAACAACAACACCTCTCCTCATCCTGTCTGTCGTCTCTTCACAATTAAAGTGTCTCCCTTTTAACCTCCCAATGCTGCACATTTTACCCTGTAGGTTATTAACATAAGATAGGTGTCACTTAACATTGTGGGAGAGAGCAATGCAGTGAGTGAGCAAGATAGAGAGAGAGGGCCAAGAGTGGCAGGGGGTTGACTGACACCTGACGGTCAGTTGGAGGGTGGAGGCCCCCGCCCTGAGGGTGGAGCCCCCCCCCCCTGAGGGTGGAGGCCCCCCTGAGGGTATGGAGGCCCGTTTAAATTGAAACTGGTGAAACATAGCTAAGGCCTCCATATGGGTGAGACCAGCAGATATTCAGGAGAATGAAGCGATGCATCATATTATTACATTCACTCTGGTGGTTGTTTCCACCATGCACGGCCATGATGAATCACCTTGTCTCTCTCTCTCTCTCTCTGTCTCTGTCCCTCTACAGTCTGTCTGGGCCAGGTGGTTGTTGCCTCCGGGCAGTGGAGGAAACAGGGATAGTAATATCAACCGTTCCCCTCCATGAGGCGGTTTAGAGCGCCCCGAAATATAAGGAAAAAACAGGCTAAAGAACTCTTTTGTCCACCCGGTCTGTTCTGCTTTTAAACCATTTTAGGCGGGAACCCCTAAAATGGGAACCCCTTTTGCTAAAGCGTTATGCTTTAGCTATTTAAAAATAGCAGATCTACAAGCTCATAGCGCGCCACCGAGTGGCGCGCTACGAGCTTGTAGGTCTGCTATTTTTGAAAAATCGAAGAACCACTGACATAGAAACATAGCTTTTTCAGATAACTGTCATTTTCAAACAGACATTTTTAGAATCTGATCTCAGGTCAGAATGGGTAAAACCAAGAGGATATGTTCTATTGTTCTTGTTCCTGTAATGTATCTTTTGTAATGTATTATGTTTATGTCTTTGTCTGTATCTTGAACGGTGACGTCATGGGCGCAAACCTAATTTCAGTGAAAGCTGGCAATAAAGTCGTATCGTATCGTAGTAAGTTTACTCAAATGTACTGTACTGAGGTACTTTTAACTTTACTGGAGTATTTACAATTCTCTCAGTATAGCGTATACTTTTAATTTGACTACAATGTATGAAGGAATGAACCATTTGTAAAGCGCATTTGTAGAGCACTTGGAAAAGCGCTGTAAAAAAATGCAATTCATCACATTACATTTCAGAGGCAATAAATGTCATGCTTTTACTCCACTACAGTTATTTGAAATCTTCAGTTACTACAGTTAAGTTGTAGATTTTGATTATTACAAAACATTCATTAACCACACAAATATGTTGTTCCAGAGACCCTCCCCCCCCCCAGAAGCAAATATATGAGTTAAAAACGCCCGCTCTGAAAGAATATATACAAAGATTTGCGCCACATTTTCACGATTTTGAAAAATAGCAGACCTACAAGCTCATAGCGCGGCACTAGATCTACTATTTTTCAATAGCTAAAGCTAAAGCATAACAAAATGCTTAAAATAAGGGGTCCCCACCCAGAATGGTTTAACCCATTCTGAACGGGAACCCATCTTGGCGTTAGCATCATGTTACGCTTTAGCTATTGAAAAATAGCAGATCTACAAGCTCATAGCGCGCCACCGAGTGGCGCGCTACGAGCTTGTAGGTCTGCTATTTTTGAAAAATCGAAGAACCACCGACATAGAAACATAGCTTTTTCAGATAACTGTCATTTTCAAACAGACATTTTTAGAATCTGATCTCAGGTCAGAATGGGTAAAACCAAGAGGATATGTTCTATTGTTCTTGTTCCTGTAATGTATCTTTTGTAATGTATTATGTTTATGTCTTTGTCTGTATCTTGAACGGTGACGTCATGGGCGCAAACCTAATTTCAGCGAAAGCTGGCAATAAAGTCGTATTGTATCGTAGTAAGTTTACTCAAATGCTGTACTGAGGTACTTTTAACTTTACTGGAGTATTTACAATTCTCTCAGTATAGCGTATACTTTTAATTTGACTACAATGTATGAAGGAATGAACCATTTGTAAAGCGCTTTGAGCACTTGGAAAAGCGCTGTAAAAAATGCAATTCATCACATTACATTTCAGAGGCAATAAATGTCATGCTTTTACTCCACTATACAGTTATTTGAAATCTTTAGTTACTACAGTTAAGTTGTAGATTTTGATTATTACAAAACATTCATTAACCACACAAATATGTTGTTCCAGAGACCCTCCCCCCTCAGAAGCAAATATATGAGTTAAAAACGCCCGCTCTGAAAGAATATATACAAAGATTTGCACCACATTTTCACGATTAAAAAAAAATAGCAGACCTACAAGCTCATAGCGCGGCACTAGATCTGCTAAAGCTACAGCATAACAAAATGCTTAAAATAAGGGGTTCCCACCCAGAATGGTTTAACCCATTCTGAACGGGAACCCATTTTGGTGTTAGCATCATGTTATGCTTTAGCTATTTTTGAAAAATCGAAAAAACGACTGACTTTTTTTTAAATCTGATCTCAGGTCAGAATGGGTTAATCAGACCAGTGTGTGTGTGTCCAGTGGAAACCTCGTATTAATCTGATCTCAGGTCAGAATGGGTTAAAATAAGGTATAAGTATACCTCCTTTCAGAAGAGACTGAAAGCCACCATGCAGGTGCTGCCTGCTGGGAGCTTCACATCAAAAACACCCATTCTGTAATTCCGTCGTGAACAATCGCAAGCCAATCCTGGTAATGAGCCCCGACGCAAAATCTCATCATGGTCATCCAATAAAACTATATGCGACGCTGCTAAAGTAATCATAGCTGTGTGTGTGTGTGTGTGCGTGCGTGCGTGCGTGCGTGCGTGCGTGCGTGCGTGCGTGTGTGTGTGTGTGTGTGTGTGTGTGCGTGTGCGTGTGCATGCACGTGTGCGTATACAGTGATTGGTGCAGGCCAAATCACGATACTGAAAGAACAAGATGAAGCAATAAGCAGCACGGTGTATAAGACAAAAGTACTACAGTACAAGCATATTATTCATCTCTCTTACCCAGAGGCAATCCATCTGGAGAGGTGATGTGGTCTTGTCTGTCTGTCTGTCTGTCTGTCTGTCTGGTTTCTTTCACTATACTCTCCTCTCTTCCGCCTCTCTCTCTCTCTCTCTCTCTGTCCCAACCTCAACCACGTCATAGAGCATGAGAGGCAACATGCAAAACACCTCCAGCATTGTATTTTTTGGTCCTCATTCAAATGGCCGTTTGCATGCGTGTTTGTTCCACAATGGCACTGCATGTGGCTCTGAGAAATTAAGGCGGACAGACACGCGCAGTGGGAGGCCGCGCTAAAACCTGGATTTTTAAGAACGTTGGTGCGGATATTAACACATTCTGACCGGGAACCCGTTTTGGATGTTAGCATCATGTTATGCTTTAGCTGTTGAAAAATAGCAGATCTACAAGCTCATAGCGCGCCACCGAGTGGCGCGCTATGAGCTTGTAGGTCTGCTATTTTTTGAAAAATCGAAGAACGACTGACATTTTTTTAGAATCTGATCTCAGGTCAAGAATGGGTTCATCAGACCAGTGTGTGTCCAGTGGAAACCTGGTATGAATCTGATCTCAGGTCAGAATGGGTTAACACATTCTGGACGGGGGGAACCCCCTTTTGGTGTTTCTCTGCTATTGAAAAATAGCAGATCTATACAAGCTCATAGCGCGGCACATGAGCTTGTAGATATAGCTATAGCTTGTAGATCTGCTATTTGTTTTTGGAAAAATCGTGAAAATGTGACTCAAATCTTTGAATATATATATTGTTTCAAAGCAAGTGTTTTTTTTTAACTCAAAGCCTTGCATCTGGGGGGTGCCTGCATGGAACAACATATTTTCAAATAGGGGTCGGCGGCCAAATACATAATATTTTTTGCGTGGGTCCTTGACATGAAAAAGGTTGAGCACCACTGACATAAAGAGGTTTTACAGAAAACTGTCAGGATTTAGAAGGCATTTGTATAGAATCTTTCTCAGGCCTAAACGGGTTAAGCAGTTGGAGATGGATGGTCAGCACTGCACTGTTTGAATCAAAGCTTTTAGAGAATACGTTTACTTTTGGACGAGGGGAAGTAAAGTTTTGTTTTGAGCTGTGGTGCTTAAAAAGTTATATGTTACAAATCTCTTTTTGGCTGCTTATACTTATATAGCCTGGCTAATAAGCCAGACCGAATCAGCCGGCGGTTGTGTGATAGTAGTCTGGAAAATACTGGAAAATACTTTTCGCTGTGCTGTACTTGTACTGTACATTGACAATAAATGTAATCTCTTATTAGCCAGGCTATAGTTTATACCGATACCAGCATTCTAGGTTTATGAAAAACGCCCCGGGGGTGGAACCATTAAATCAATGCGCGCAGCGATTTGCAGCTTCAGAGCCCATTTCAAGGCGGCACGGCGCCATCTTGGAATTTGGTGCTAGATGTAGCTATATGTAGCTATATGTAGCCAAAAGACCCTTTGGAGGATCGGCAACCAACAGAGGTATGATACGGGACCGCGATGGGCCGTCAAAAACACAATCTTTGGTTAGAATTGGAAGCATTGATTTAAATCATCATCATTTTAGACCGCGGTCGAGATCATGGATTCCACAATGCTACACCAGACTTCCCGGTCCTTCATTGCCACCCCCAGTTCCTGCTTACTGAAGCATGTGTCCCCTATAGCGATGACATCAGGGGAACGACAGTTTTCTACCTCTGATCTGCTTTGAGGCAGGACTCCAGAGAAGAAAGAGGGGAGATATAACCTCATTGTCAGCTCTGTAGCAGTGGCCGGAAAACTGTGTTCTTCTGGATCGGACTAGTGAAGAAACACAGGGAAGGTTGGCCGTATATTATTTAGATTTAGATCAAGAGAACCGGTGAGTCACTAGTACCTCCCCTGGCAATTGCTTGCTTGACAAGTTGACAAGCAATTCATTTCAAATGGACAATTTAACATTCTACCCATTTCAAACTGTTCCAGTCAAGCACTACATGACATTACTATTGCATTATTGAATTACTAGAGATTCAAGTATAAATATATGAGCTATTTGCTATGCGAGTGGATCTGTGTTTGTATGCGCGTGCGTGCGACCACAGAGATTTAGAGCAGGCCGGTTACCAGGCAGGAACCACTATAGACGCTCATCCTGGAACAGACAGATTTGTCTTGTTTTTCCCTCAGTAAACTGCAGTTTGTGAGGCTTGGGACTTAAGTCCTCAGCCTGTCCGTGTTTGCATGGAGGCACCACCGCTCACAGAGCTGAGAAGCATGGAGGTACCACCCGCTCACAGAGCAGAGAAGCATCGAGGTACCACCCGCTCACAGAGCAGAGAAGCATCGAACCACCACCGCTCACAGAGCTGAGAAGCATGGAGGTACCACACCAGGCTGTATATAAAGGGAGGCGAACGGCAATGCAGTTGCGCAATCCAGTCTATAGTATGACTAAAGGAGGAAAAGCCAAGCCAAAAAAAATAAGAATAAATAAATAAATTAAAAAAATTGCGATCCGGTTTGATATCAACAATAAAGCTCATCAGACGGAACGTTACGAGTTGCCGGTTGGATTCCAACTCGTGGAACCTTCCGTCAGGAGCAGTTAATTTGTTAGGCCACATTTTCTGAAATCCAGCATAGTCTAAAATGTTTCTGTGAGCTTTGGGTACTATTATCTTTTAAATGCCAACGCAAAGATCTAAAGTGACACGGATACTCAAGATTACAGGTTTTGATTACAGTAATTGTAAATAATTCTCTCTGTTATTCTCCGATTGATCCATCTTCCTGTGATCAGATCAGTACAGCTTATTGGATCTGGATGAGACTCTTCTCAGTGTCCCCGAATACCAGGTCTCTTCAGTCAGACGACGCTGAAAATCTCTCTTTTTTGAGTGGTGCAACCACTCCCTTACGGAGCTATGTGTGTGTTGTGGGGTATGTGGGTGGGTGGGTGGCTGGCTGGGTCTGAGCACGAAAACAGCATGGTTGTTTTTCACCCCCTACATGTGCGCAAGCTAACACACACACACACACACACACAAACCCACACGCACATACTGTATTAACTGTATATATATATGATGATTTCGGGTGTGCCAGTACAGTGAGTACAGTACAGTACAGTAGAGGGACCCCCACACGGTAACTATCATTTCTCAACCGTTTCGGACGCATGCCGGAACCGGCCCGGCCCCCTGGGCGCATTTCTGGGGGTCTTGGATGTTCCGGGGACCCCCCCGCCCCACACACACACACGCGCGTGCGCGCGCGTCTTTAGTTGAAGGTCGGTCTGTCGCGGTACTACAGAGTATAAGTCATATATTATTATACTCTGTGCATACAGTACTACTGTATGTGATGTAACTTTGTCCAAGAAAAGCTTGCAGTTTACTCCTTCGAAAACAGCTCTTGAGTGCATCTTTGATGCGTGCGCGCCAACGCACGCACGCACGCCAATGCACGCACGTACACACACCCTGACCCTGTGTCTTTATTGCCTAGCTGTCTCCTTCAGTGAGTCAGAGACAGGTAGCAGAGAGAGAGAGAGCGGGCTGTGGGAGATTGAACTGTCACAGCAGGACGCCTTGGAACAACTGTGGGAGCCTGACGGGACTCTGTGTCCCCCTGTCTGTCCCCCGTCTGTCCGCCTGTCTGTCCGTCCGTCCATCCGTCCATCGCGTCCCCCAAAAAAACCTTCCTCTTCTCCGCCCCGCTTTGAATAAAAGGACTAAAACAAGATGAATATTTCATCCGCTGTGAAATCACTGCTCATTAATATATAAAGTGCGTCGGCTGTCGGCCAAGTAAATAAATGCTAATTAATCCTCAACAGGCAGATTAACAAAGTGTCACATAATAAAGGCGGCGCAACGAGAAGAGAGGGGAGGAAAAAAAAATAAACGCTATATAACCGTATCGACGGTTACCCCCCCCCCCCCCCCCGAACCCTAACCCCCCCCCCGAGACCATTATGTCACAATGCTGATCCAGACGACAACGTCTGCGGTTAATCGATGCCCCGTCTGCAAAGTACCTTTAACCCATTCTGACCTGAGATCAGATTCATACGAGGTTTCCACTCATGGACACACACACTGGTCTGATTAACCCATTCTGACCTGAGATCAGATTTTAAAAAAAATGTCAGTCGTTCTTCGATTTTTCAAAAATAGCAGACCTACAAGCTCATAGCGCGCCACTCGGTGGCGCGCTATGAGCTTGTAGATCTGCTATTTTTCAGTAGCTAAAGCACGACATGATGCTAACTCCAAAATGGGTTCCCGGTCAGAATGGGTTAATCAAGGACAGGGCCTGAATATCAGTCTCTCTCTACGTCGTCCTCAGATGAGCCCTCCATCGGCGTCTCCAGTCATCTCGGGTTCTCCAAACATCTGGCCAGATCATTTTGTGCTTTCTGCAGCAGCATCTTTCTTTATACTGTACGTCCACGTATAGGTATAGGTGTGGGACGTCCTCTCCATCGATGCCCTGTGTGTTGGTTCCCACAGTACAAGCTTTTCGGCCCGGGAGTTCGGTGGCCAGCTAGTCTCATCCTCCTTACTGCCATCTTCTCTGATACACTTGGTAATGCTCCATACAGACGCTTGTTGGTGATGTGCTCGTCCCTGTTGATGTAATCAGTACCACACCTAACATTCTGGTGTAGCAGAACCCGTCCAGGGGGTTCTGTAGGGCTTTGTGTAAGTGTCCAGCGTTCACAGCCATAGAGGAGAACAGACTTAACGGTCGCAGAGAAGAAACTGATCTGTATATATGTGTCAGGGGAGGTTGGATTCCCACACACTGGTCATATACCATTAAGAGCTCTCCAGGGAAGTGCTTTCCTCACTTTAAGGTCCTTTTCTGTGATTATGAGATACTGAATTGAGACACTCGAAACAATTTTGAGACACTGAATATGAGTTATGTCTCCCGACAGGAACAAACTGGTATATGCCAACCTGGAAATGCATTTTCTGTTCACTAAAGAGGTGGGTAGACACACACTAGACAGGGAGACACCAGGTCACTAAACAATTCAAACAATTAATACTATACAATCTGAATATTCTGCAGGGCTATAAGAGCTACGTGACTTAACTTAACCCATTTTGAGCAGGAACCCCTTTTGGTGTTAGCATTATGTTATGCTTTAGCTATTGAAAAATAGCAGATCTACAAGCTCATAGCGCGCTACGAGCTTGTAGGTCTGCTATTTTTAGAAAAGTCGAAGAACGACTGACATAGAAACATAGCTTTTTCAGAAAACTGTCAGGATGTAGAAGAACATTTTTAGAATCTGATCTCAGGTCAAAATGTGTCAACAGCACACTACATCTACAGAACGGTTGCACAGCTCAACTTGAGCCAAGACATATAATATTATTGTCCCGTTTTCCTCCAGTGTTTTGTGGCCTCCGATCTTTCGCCTTCCCGTGAAGTGGAGATAAAAAAAAAAAATGAATGAAAGCTCCGTCTCAAATGGCAACACTCAGGAGAGAGACAGAGTGTGAGCGGAGCACAGCGGTAGACATACAGTAGACAGTATAAAAGACAAACAGCTACCATAAAGTACGGTTGGAAGACAGCGAGGTCGATGCATTAGCCCGTTCTGACCTGGGATCAGATTCTAAAAAGCGTCTTCTACACCCTGACAGTTTTCCAAACAAAAAGCTATGTTTCTATGTCAGACGTTCTTCGATTCTTTTCAAAAATAGCAGACCTACAAGCTCGTAGGGCGCCACCGAGTGGCGCGCTACGAGCTTGTAGATCTGCTATTTTTTAAATAGCTAAAGCATAGCATAATGCTAACACCAAAAGGGGTTCCCGCCCAGAATGCGTTAAAGGAAGGCCCCCTCATGCTGTGCAGTGCCAGCGTGTCCCCCAAAAAAACCTTCCTCCTTCTCCGCCCAGCTTTGGAATAAAAGGACTAAAACCAGATGAATATTTCATACGCTGTGAAATCACTGCTCATTAATATATATATAAAGCGCGTCGTGTGAACTTGCAAGAGAATCGTCGGCTGTCGGCCAAGTAAATAAAATGCTAATTAATCCTCAACAGGCAGATTATCCCATTCTGACCGGGAACCCGTTTTGGTGTTAGCATCATGTCATGCTTTAGCTATTGAAAAATAGCAGATCTACAAGCTCATAGCGCGCCACCGAGTGGCCCGCTATGAGCTTGTAGGTCTGCTATTTTTGAAAAATCGAAGAACGACTTGACATTTTTAGAATCTGATCTCAGGTCAGAATGGGTTGATCAGACCCAGTGTGTGTCCAGTGGAAACCTCGTATGAATCTGATCTCAGGTCAGAATGGGTTAACAAAGTATCACATAATAAAGGCGGCGCAACGAGAAGAGAGGGAGGAAAAAAAGAGAAACGCTATATAACCGTATCGGCGGTTAATTACCCCGTCCCGAACCCTATAACTATAGAACTAAGATGAGAGAACATATTACTCCAGTTTTGGCATCACTGCACTGGCTTCCGGCTGTTTTTAGGATTGATTTTTAAATGATTTTACTTGTCTATAAAGCTCTCAATGGTCTCGCACCTTCCTACCTACCTATATGACTGCCTGCCTAAATATGTCCCAAACCGCCCCCTAAGGTCTTCCACTGCTGGCCTGCTCGCTTTGCCAAAAAAAATGGCAACTAAAAAATACGGGGAAGCAGCTTTTTGCTTCTACGGGCCGACGGCGTGGAACAAGCTCCCACTGTACCTTTGACAGGCAGCCTCTGTAGTTTAACAAACTCCCACTGTACCTTCGTCAGGCATGCAGCCTCTGGAGACATTTTTAAAGCTCAGCTCAAGACCCACTTCTACAACATTGCTTTTAATTGATCTTTTATTTTTTGTCATTCATGTCCTCACTGTATTGCATTACTGCTTGTTTTTTTATGTCGTTGCCTTGCTTTTCTTTTATTCTCCATTGTTCTGTAAAGCACTTTGAGCTGCATTTCATGTCATGAAAGGTGCTATACAAATAAAGTTTTATTATTATTATTATTATAACGACTAATTAAATTCCTCCAACGTTCAAAACTGTTTCTGGTTGGCTGACAGACTTGACACAGCGAAATACTATAAGTTCTGGTTGGTTCAGAACAAAAAAATTAAAAATAAAAAAAATTCGTGATAGTCAGGGTGCCATATATATTATATAATGATGAAAAAAAACTCTTGACAGAACTCGTAGTCTATCGTTCTGATAGATTAGTCCTCATGATTAACAGTTGCTGTAAAAAAAGAAATAAATAATACATAACACATAACCTTTAGAAATGTGTTCTTTCACATCAGGATGTAATGATCATTTAAGTCAGAGCAATAATAAATAAACCCACCTATATCTTCCAGAATACCTCCACAGTCGCGAGTTATAGGATAGTTTGAATTAACTCATTCTGACCTGAGATCAGATTCTAAAAATGTCTTCTACATGCTGACAGTTTTCAGAAAAAGCTATGTTTGTTTCTATGTCAGTGGTTCTTCGATTTTTCAAAAATAGCAGATCTACAAGCTCGTAGCGCGCCACTCGGTGGCACGCTACGAGCTTGTAGATCTGCTATTTTTAAATAGCTAAAGCATAACGTAATGCTAACACCAAAAGGGGTTCCCGCCCCAAAATGGGTAATGCACAATTATGTGCAGGCTGTATAATTTGTAGATCATCTACAAATTACATGCACATAATTGTGCATTCATGTGAGTGGACTTCATTTAACTGACTAAACTTTTTTGGAATATTACATTTTAAGAGAAAAACGGTCTCTCTCACACGTATGACAGTGTGCCAGCTATAGTGATCTTTGGCTATTAAAAAATAGCGAGATCTACAAGCTCATAGCGCGCCACTTCGTTCCGCTCTATACGAGCTTGCAGATCTGCTATTTTGGAAAACATCGTGAAAATGTGTGCAAAGATCTCTGTATATAATATTATTTTAAAGCGAACATTTTAAACTCAAATCTATCCTCCTGGGGTTCCGCGGTCAAATACATTATACTTCTGGGGGTTCTTGACATGATAAAGTTTGAGAACCACTATATAGATATTTATATATTTTTTTCTCCCAGAATTTAGAAGACATTTGTAGAATCGGCCTCAGGTCATTAAGGGTTAAGAGCTCTGTGTCATTGAGGAGACATTAGTGGCTTTTTTAAATTTCTGTATCTACCTCTCTCTCTCTCTCTCTCTCTCTCTCTCTCTCTCTCTCTCTCTCTCTCTCTCATGCACACAAGCACGCACGCACGTATGCACACATAGTTTTCCTCCCGTCTTCCTGTCAGTTGGCAACGGGATGAATACGAATTTCATTTCTTTTTCATTGGCTGTCCATCTGCGAGGGCTTCAATTTATTCTGCTGAATAGCCGCAGGTCTCACATGGACACCGAGCCCCGGGGGAGGTGGTTGGAGGGGAGGTCATCCTCACCCGTTACTTTGTAAAGACAGTAGGTGGTCGTATCGGTCATTGGGGTTGTCTCGTGCATAACATTTTTGTCTTTTCCCATGATTTTGTAACCCATTTTTCACCCCTGTGTCAATCATCTAATGTGATCCTGGGCTCTACACACCCTCCGCCAACCTAGTCCCCATATATGGGGGACAAGGGGAGAGCAACGGACTTGAACTCATGCTTCCTTCATGCCTGAGTGTCCAAGTCGCTCCTTTTACACCTGACAGGGGAGAGTTTCCCTGGTTGGACGTATAGCGCGTGGAAGGAGCACGTTATTCCAACCAGTTCCTTTCCCCTCCATCAGGGGGAGGCAGTTTAGAGACCAGGATTACTGCATGTTTATGAGGGTGAGTTGAAGAATGAATGTAGTCTTAGTTTTAGTCATCATTATTAGTTTTTGTCAATGAAAAACACCAAACCTCATGAAGCCCAATTACATCACATGGATGATTCGCCCATGCAACTCCTTGCGACATGCAACTGCAACTGTCACTACTGTTAAAGTCACTAATGTTGCTCTGGAGAAGGAAGTCTGGAGCACTCTGGTGGAGCTGTTGCCCCCGCGACCCGACTACGGATAAGCGGTTGAAGATTCATATAGACCAGTGCTTCTTTACAAGCCGCTGGTAAAAAAATAAACTGTAGGCTACTGAAGATTACTCCACACAAATATCTATACTGTACATCCTGCACATCCAGATAGGACATGGTCTATAAATATGTCTGTTATGGAAGTCAGTAATGTCCATAATCCCATTAGCACGTTTTTTCTAAAGTACCGTTATCCCATTCTGACCGGGAACCCATTTTGGTGTTAGCATCATGTTATGCTTTAGCTATTGAAAAATAGCAGATCTACAAGCTCATAGCGCGCCACCGAGTGGCGCGCTACGAGCTTGTAGGTCTGCTATTTTTGAAAAATCGAAGAACGACTGACAGATTTTAGAATCTGATCTCAGGTCAGAATGGGTTGATCAGACCAGTGTGTGTCCAGTGGAAACCTCGTATGAATCTGATCTCAGGTCAGAATGGGTTATACAAAGTACGCGACTGCATCGACCGTCCGTACGGCAGAGTGACGGATGGACTCGCTACCGCGCGCGCGGCGGCGCCGGCTATCATTCCGTGTCACGGGAAGTGTCAATTATTTTTGTTTTTCCGCCAATTTGGGGAAAATATAGGCGAGCGCGTTTCATTTAGCAAAATGAATGAAAGCCCTTTTCCGAGTGTCTTCCCCCTTCACTCCGTGCTCAGTCAAGCAGTCATGTTTAGCTGCGTGTGAGGATGATGAATGACTGACGCACGCGCACGCACACGCACACACGCGCGCACACACACAGTCACACACACGCACACACACAGCTGTGGGAAACAAAGAGAAGCTAATCAATCTCACAGCCATGAAGGGAGAGATAAACACCAGAAGCTGCACCTCCTCCTCGCGGACGGATTACCAAGATTGACAAATGCCAAAGAGTCTGTGTGTGTGAGTGAGTGTGTGTGTGTGTGTGTGTGTGTGTGTGTGTGTGTGTGTGTGTGTGTGTGTGTGTGTGTGTGTGTGTGTGTGTGTGTGTGTGTGTGTGTGTGTGTGTGTGTGTGTGTGTGTGTGTGTGTGTGTGTGTGTGTGTGTGTGTGTGTGTGTGTGAAAGATCTGCGAAAATGCAGATCTATACAAAGCATCGCAGCCACAGCCAGTAAGAAAATGACCAATGGGGCGGAACAGTATAGGAACAGCGGCTTGGACATCTCATCATGCATTGAAGGAAGTATATGG
>NC_137873.1:6379623-6419623 GCF_963924005.1 Protomyctophum bolini | reverse complement strand
CTATTGAAGATTCCGACCTTCAAAGTACATAATTTTGTTTTTAATTGTATTGCTGTATTGTTGTATTGTTCTTTCTGCTTTGGCAATGTAAACGTATGTTTTCTCATGCCAATAAAGCCCTTTGAATTGAATTTAATTGAATTGAGTAACACACTGGGAAGTGGGAACAGTTACAACCAAACAACACGCCCAGCAGTCTGCTGTCACTCAGGCGTCTTACTGGTTGAATGTGTATATGATTGTTCTTGTCTGTGTGGTATACTGTACATATATAGTAAAATGCTCAAACAAGCATGTAAACAAACAAACAAGCGGCTCTGGGGGATCCTGTGAGCCTGTGAGCCTCGACACCCTCAGCTCATTAAGGGCCGACTCAGCAAAAGTCAACAACAACAACAACGCTGGACTCTCAGTGACACAATTAGCCTCGCAACAATACTGCTACGGCATACAGTACTGACAGCCAAAACAAGAAACCACTTAAATGCTTACTTCAGCTGGAATTAGTTTTCCCTTGCGTCTCCAAAAAAACCGAAATACAGTTTCCTAGTATGCATATTTGTTATTTTCCTTCGACAAGTTGTTTCAAAGTTTAGGGTCCCTTGGCTTAATGTCACGAATGCTTGGGTTATACAATCAATTAGGAGATCACAATGTTGCCTTAGCGGTTAGCACACTGTATTGAGTCTCAAGGTAAATGGTAAGCTTTTATCCGGAGCGCTTGTACATAGATTGTGCATGCATTACATTCACCCAGTTACACACACACACACACACACACACACACACACACACAGCACCAACCTGCACATTGGGAGCAATTAGGGGTTCCGAGTCTTGCTCAAGGACACTTCGACACTAACTCTGGGGGAGCCCACAGGGTTCGAACTGGCAACCTTGTGGTTACCATCCGGCTGCTCTACCCGGAGAATCAATCAATCCAGCACTAGAAAAAGTATAATGTGACTTTTAAGAATGTTCATTTGCCTTTTGAAAAGTTTTTTTTTTTTTCTTTTTACTTCAATCATAGTACAGAAAGTGCACTTCTGAAAGTTTTAAATTTCGTTACAACTCTATGAACTCTGGACGGTGGCTGTTGTATACCGTCTTTTTTTTCTCTGCTGCATCTGATACAGTCGATCGACCTGCAGCGTTTTAATATAGTCTCCAGAGAACTGGGTTTGTTCTGTATAGGTGTGACTGTCTGGGAGGGACGGCACTGGACTGGACCGGTGTCAGAACCTTGTACTGTAGGTGTGGTGTCTGGGAGGTGTGTCGTCTGGGAGTGTCTTCACTGTTAACGGGAAGTCGGGAAGGTGACTTCTAGCCAGCGGTGCAATTAAATGCCACTGAACAAAGATTCATCCCTCAGATCCGGTGGTCACCACCAACCACACTCACAGCCTATATATCTCACTGCCATGGCCTTCCAGATCCAACAATTTCCTTCTGTAAAAATAATGATAGTAGTGAAGCCATATAGTGTTTGGACCAAAAGCACACACAGGGACCATGCAAGCCAGATGTTAAGCGCCGCGTTCGGGAATCATTAGTTGATTTGACCCCCCAATCCAACACATTGATGCCGAGTGGCAAGCAAGCAGGGAGGCATTGGGTCCAATTTTTACAGTCTTTGGTATGATGACCCGGGCCTGGGATCGAACCCCCGACCTCCCAGTTTCAGGGCGGACACTCTAACCACAAGGCCACTGTCTGGGGGGGGACCGCATGTAATTCAGACGGAGCATTAGTCATGTCGGACTATAGCGTCTGCTCCCGTGCTTGCGGTTATGGTTAGGTTAGGAGATGAGGTGGGTTGTCATTTGTCGGACCAATGACTAGAATGAACAACGTATACCGCACCCCTGTCTGGTGCATCTAGTGGAGCATTTAGTGCAGTGATATATTGATATACACTCTTTATTCAATCATTACACTGTGTATAATATGCAGCCAAACATGGAAGCAAGAAGTGTATAAGGAGTCTTTTAAGATATACTCCCTGAAACACATTAATAAAACAAATGCAGTATAGTATCTGATTCCTCACATATCTGATACTGCTTATTTATAAGTTCATCAATCAATATTTTGGAGGAGGATAAAAAAAAGTCTATAGTCTTCTATACAGTACAAGTTTCAGCATTCTCTCAACCAGAGTGTTACGTTACGGGCTGTTTAACCACATTTCAGAACCAATCACCAAACAAAACAGGAGAAAGTGCTCCATGACGCTCAGAGGGCACTCGGCATGTTTGCCAGGTCTGCTTATTATTTAAAACAGAGTGTAGCTTATAGACAGCTATCATGTTAAAACAGAGTGTAGCTTATAGACAGCTATCATGTTAAAACAGAGTGTATAACACGCCTGCCTGCTCTCGCAGTGTTTTCTGTGTAATCTGGTCTCGACTCGCTCTAACCTCCTGTCGGTCTCGATCTCGACTCACACTCGATCTTGACTCGGAGGCAATATTTGCCCCCGAGATGTATAGAGCGTCGCAGTCCCGCCCCCTACCTCCAGGGCCCAGGAAATTATTCTCCGTTCATTTTCCTCATAGACATTTCATAAAGTATTTATTTAAAGACCTTTTAAGCCTCGTATACAAAGCCAACTCGAGTTTGTGACAAATCATGACAACAAACACAATTCTTCGGGCCGAACAAATAATTAGAAAGAAGAAGAAAACGGGCAGGTTACACCACATTTTTTTCTTGTTTTTCTTCTTTGTAATTATTTGTTTGGTCCAAAATATTGCTTTTATTGTCATGATTTGTCACGACAAGAGTTGGCTTCGTACCTCTTTAAATAAATACTTTTTTAAATGTCTATGGAAAAAACGCATTGGGAATTATTTCCTGGGCCTGGCGACATCATGAAAGGGGGCGGGACTGCGGCGCTCTATAGTGGAGTAAAGAAGTAAAAGTACTGAAAACTGGAAATACTCCAGTAAAGTAAAACAGATTGAAAAAAAAAATACCTCTAAATTGTACTTGAGTACAGTACTTGAGTAGTGTCCACCACTATGGCCACCACACTGGCCAGTACAAAGCTGCTCTCCATCCCAGCAGCTGACACTGGAATGTAGGTTAAAGAGAGAGAGACTGCAGACACAACATGGATTAGGCCTAGAGGCTTTATTCTCTAAGGTCTCCTATTTGATGCGTAGTCGTGTGTTTCAGTCATAGAGTTATAAAGGATCTAGACTGGAGCAGCACCTCCCCCCTTATCAATGTCAATGGAAGTCGTTCAGTGTTGTTTTGAAGCACGCGGCAGAACGCTCTACTGCTGCAAATATGGAAGTGCTACCAGCGAGCGCTCAATGTTCAACGTGTTCCATGTTCTTTGGTCTTATACTGTGTACGAAGAAGCTAACGCACACCAAAGTCCTTGTGGTGGTGCCGGCACGCGGGAGAAAACTGTAAAATCTTTACAAAGTAAATCTTGAAAAAAACAAGATGGTGGCCGCACACGCCAACAACAAGAGTGCCATTATTTTATTAGGACAGCAGGTAAGACAAAAATGAATCCAACGTTTCGGCGGTTTAAGCCTTCGTCAGGGAAGCACTCTGGCTATTGGCGTGTGCGGTCACTCTCTTGTTTTTTTTCAAGATTTACTCCACCATGTTCTTTGGTCATCATGGAAGACAGATGGGTATCAAAGTATCCTTCGGACTTGTGTCACAGTCAAGGCTCATTCATATAGTCTGGATTTTCGGTGATGAGGTGACCACCGCTCCGGTGGTGAGGTGACCACCGGAGCTGAAATAACGTTGAGCGGTGGTGAGTAAAAACAGAGAGAAGGGCGGTGGCGGTGGTGGTGGTTTGCTCTTCACCGCGGCTCGTGACGTCATGTTGTATAGTTCGGTGGTCACCTCACCACCGTAAATCCAGACTATGTATGAGCCTTTAGGGTGCCACGACACCCACATTGAGACACTCTGCTCCAGATGGGAGAGAGGTGATGGAGGTGGAGGTGTTGCTCTATAGATCAGAGCGAGGTGATGGAGGTGATGTCATTTGGTATACTGGTGATAATAAGCAGACGCCATCGTCACAGCAACAGGGTCTTGTTGCAAAATGTCTCCAGGGAAATGTCATCTTTCTACCAAACTTATTAGTGCATATAGTGTGAGTGTGTGTTTGAGCATAACTGCATTTGACTGTGGCTGCTTTTGTGTGTGTGTGTGTGTGTGTGTGTGTGTGTGTGTGTGTGTGTGTGTGTGTGTGTGTGACAGATGCTCCCCTGTTGTCTCATTAAAATGTCCTACAGTGTATCCACATCTGTTCCATTGTCTAGACTCGTCTCTTAATGTGTGCGTGAGAGTGTGTGCGTGTGTGTGTGTGTGTGTGTGTGTGTGTGTGTGTGTGTGCGTGTGTGCGTGTGTGTGTGCAACTGTGCACACGCCGCACATTTGTGTGTGTCGTTTCAATCATATAATGTCATACAGACTAATAGGGTTATGAGCATCGACAACCAATCAAAAATCATCTAATGGGTGTGGCCGAAGTCTAGCCAGTAATGGACATTTAACACACATGCCCGTGCATGCACGTGTGCGCGCACACACACACACACACACACACACACACTAGAGATGCTCCGATAATCGGCAAGCGATCGATCAGTGATCGGCCATATTCACTCTGATCGGTAATTTACCCTATCTGGAGAAACTGATCTTTTACACCATTTAAGTGGTATAAATGTCCATCAGATATTTAGTATAACATCATTTTGCATTTTTTTCTGATTGGCCTAAACATTCTCCCCTTCCTCCCCACACACACACAGGAACAGTTCTGACGTAGGTTTTCACATTTCGGAAATATTAATATTTGCAACATTTCACAAGCTCCGTATCGGTATATCGGACCTATCGGTCTCGGCCGATCATGAGAAAAACAATCAGTGATCGGTATATGTATCGGTCCCAAAAAAACCCTGATCGGAACATTCCTAACACAAACACACACACACACACACACACACACACACACACGCACACACCTCCAGACGAGTGCATTCCGTGGGATGAACGAACGACACTTGAGGATAGATATAGCTCCTCTGATGACGCCAGACACCATTAAGAGTTGTTTGGCCGTTCGGCAAGCAATAACAATTCATTACTATTTAATAGAGATTCATAATTCAAAGCTCAACAGCTCAAAGCCAGTTACACACCGACTACGAGACTAAAAGCAGCAAACAGAGAAAAGCCCCAGAGAACGCCTGCCACAATGTTTGGATGTGGGATTCATTAAGCGTGCTTCGCTGCCGTTCTCTCAGAGCGTGCTTTATACTGCCGTTCTCTCAGAGCGTGCTTTACTGCCGTTCTCTCAGACTCAAAGCAGAAAAAAAGCTTTGAGTCTGAGAGATATACTCCACCAGGACAACAAACAGTAGACTATACGGCGAGTCCATTTCTGAGAGAATACATCATTTCTGAATTAGCTTTTTTTTTTTTAACGAAACTAAAAGACGATTACGTCATTTTGCATTTGCAAGGAAAGTTCTCCCGTGCTTGGTGGATGTGGTGTTTTTGAAAAGCCCCCCAATTTTCATTTATTGGTCTTTTTGAGGGGCGCTATAGCCGCTCCTATTTCCAGCTTTGAGGGTTTGTGTAGACACAAACATCGTCCTAAGACAAACATTGAATGCCTTTGACAAGGAATGTCCAGTTTTGAGTGTTTGTGCAAACACAAAAAATTGAAGACAAAAGTGAGGACGCAAATTGTGATTGGCCGGAATGAGATGATGAAAAGAGCGCCACTTACAATTGTATTTAAATGGTAAATGGTGCATTTATATAGCGCCTTCATCCAAGGCGCTTTACATAGATTGTGCATTACATTCACCCATTCACACACATTCACACACCGATGGCGGTGGAAACCATGCAAGGCACCAAACCAGCACATCAGGAGCAATTAGGGGTTCATCAGAGTCTTGCTCAATTAAGGAAACTTCGACACTAACTCTGGGGGAGCCCACAGGGTTCGAACTGGCAACCTTGCGGTTACCATCCAGCCACTTTACCCACTGAGCCACCGCCACCCATTTAACTGGCAGCAATATTATCATTATTTATCAGAGCTACTAACAGCAGTCAGGAGTAAGTGAGCACTATAGCATCCCTATTCTGGGGGTGAATATTACTTACAGACGTACAAGCTCACAAAACATGGCAACGCAGTGCACTGAGTATGCGGGGGGGGGCTATACCAAACAGGAGGATATGACATCACTCTTCTTCATGTCTGACGGCTTCTCCCGCAATCTGACTGCCGGTGATAATTGTCACGATACAGGAAGTCATCCCGGTGTTCCATGAATAGCATTAGTTCCTAAAGTGTCAGCGTGCCAATCATTCATCACCATAATTAACAGTCTGGAATTAACACAGACACACACAAACGGCTGTTAATTAATTAATGTCTGATCAAGTCAGACTTTGTGTGAAAGTTTTATTGGTGCGTATGGTACTGTATATACAGTATGCTGTTGGGTTTTCACTGCAGCTCAGAACTGTTTTGTCCACCTCCATGAAATCTTCCATGAAAGTTGAAACCCATTCTGACCCGAGATCAGATTCAAGAAATGTCTTCTACATCCTGAGAGTTTTATGAAAAAGCTATGTTTCTCTAGGACAGTCGTTCTTCGATTTTTCAAAAATAGCAGACCTACCTGTACGAGCTTGTAGGTCTGCTATTTTCCAATAGCTAAAGTATAACATAATGCTTAGTTAAAACACCAAAAAGGGGTACTTTTAAGTTAATTGTGAGCATGTTCAGTATACAGACAGTGAGCATGTAGACAGACAGGCTATTTTCAAATGGCCAAAATGTATATGAAGTGGTTAATGTAGGATAATGTTTTCCAATCAAAAATGTAATCTCCAAAGTAACAAAAGTTTTCAAATAATTGTGGTGGAGTAAACGTAAATAATGTGGCTCTGAGATGTATAGTGGATTAGAAGTAAAAAGTATTGAAAATTAGAAATACTCAATTGAAGTACAAATAAATACATCAAAAAGTGTACGGAAAAACTCTAAAGAAAAAGGTGTGGTTTACCCTGCCCTTTTCTTCATCTTTCTAATTAGTTGTTCAGTCCATTGTTTATTTAGTTTCATGATTTTGTCACCATCCGAGTTGGTTTTGTCCGAGGTTTAAAGCTCTTTAAATATTTACTTTCTGAAACGTCTATGGGGAAAAAAAATGAATGGGAGATTCTACTGTACGCTCTACTGTATATATGGAACTATAAAGTTACAGTCGGGTGGGGGGAAAAAATGAATCCACAGCCTAGAGGTTTAACCCATTTTGGGGCGGGAACCCATTTTGGTGTTAGCATTGTGTTATGCTTTAGCTATTGAAAAATAGCAGACCTACAAGCTTTTAGATCTGCTATTTTTTGGGAAAATCGAAGAACGACTGACATAGAAACATAGCTTTTTCAGAAAACTGTCAAGGATGTAGAAGAACATTTTTAGAATCTGATCTCAGGTCAAAATGGGTGAATGGCACATCGAGTGGCAAATCGAGTGGCAAAGCAACACGCAAAGTGAGTTTAATAATTGTTTAACGTTGTTTAATGCCAATCAGACAGGACTTTTCTGGATGTACAGTATATGGGTTTGTCAAGGCCAGAAAGTAGTTTTTTGCCACTCAGTAGGCGTTCATTCCTGCATAACTTCCTGGTTTGATGATGATGTCACGCGCATAACCTTCTATTCCAAAAAGCCAAGCTTTGGAGGGGATAGCGGCCCTAATACCAAAGGAAAACACATGCCACACAACACACCTCTCCCATGAGAGGCCTTTTCTTTCCACCTCACCTCAAAACGACGAGCCTATAGGGAGGGAAATGAGGACACGAGAACCCGTACGAGGGCAGAGAGGGGAAATGATAATAATTCTATGGCGCTATTGATTGCGCTGCAGGGCTCAGGACTGGAGGAGGAGGAGGGCCGAGCTCTCTCGCTCTCACTCCAAAAGCACCATGATGATGAAGTGCATATATAGTACAAACTAAAATCGGCTCCAAATCAATTTTGGGGCCATATTGAAATTCAGACCCCGAGATGAAGTGCATTCTGAAGCAGCATATTATAATATACGGAGTTCATTTAAGCCATTTAGGCCTGGAAAAAAGTGTTCTGAAAAAGTTTTCTGAAATACCCGTTTCTATAGGCCTATATCACTCAATATTTCATGTCAAGGGCCCCAAAAACTATCTGTAATTGGACTCCTAGACCCCCCCCCCCCCCCCCCCCATCTGAAAATATGTTGTTCCAGGGACCCTCCAAGAAGCAAAGATTTGAGTTAAAAACGCTAGTTCTGAAAAAAGAAAATCCAAAATTTGAGGCACATTTTTACGATTTTTCAAAGATAGCAGACCTACAAGCTATGAGCTTGTAGATCTGCTATTTTCCAATAGCTAAATTATAACATAATGTTTAAAAACACCAAAAGGGGTTCCCGCCCAGAATGGGTTAATAAACTATTCTATCCGAGCACACAAAGGAAACAAGCGAGGAAAAGCAGGACTCAGTGTAGCATGTTGAGTATACCTTTAAGTCCATTTTATGTCGCTACGTATTACTTCATATATAGTCAAAGGAAATTCAAAGCGTTACATCATAAACCAGTGGTTCTCATTCTCTTTCATGTCAGTGGATCCACTCGTTGATCATGATTTGCCTTGTAGTTTGTGTACAGTAAAAACTGTAAAAGAGAGAAACCAGTAATAGCAAGAAAAACGCCCCCCCCCCCTCCCGTTTTTCCTCGCTTTTACTGGTTGCTCACTTTCACTGTAATATATAGTTAGTTTGACTTATTCTGTCAGTATAATAAATGGTAAATGGTGCATTTATATATAGCGCCTTTATCCAAGGCGCTTTACATATAGATTGTGCATTACATTCACACATTCACACACACATTCATACACCGATTGCGTTGGAAGCCATGCAAGGTATACCAACCAGCACATGGGGAGCAATTAGGGGTTCAGTGTCTTGCCCAAGGACACTTCGACATGTAGACAGGAGGAGGAGCCGGGATTCGAACCGCCGACCCAGGGATCATTGGACTATACCTCCTGAGCCACAGTCGCCCATAATAAACTGTCAATCGTCAGGAGTATCGTTTACAGTGTATGCACAGTTTTGCACACCAACATACTCCATATAAACGTCTCATTATCACAGTACATCTGCTAATAACCATAATTCCACTGAAGCTGCACACCAAGGCGCACACGCACGGTTTTAACCCATTTAGACCTATACGTTCGATTCTACAAAATGTCTTCTAAATCATGACGGTTTTCAGAATAACTGCTAATAAGTGCTGCTCAAACTATTTCATGTCAAGGACCCCAAAAATTATATTTAATTGGCCGCCGACCCCCACCTGAAAATAAGTTGTTCCAGCGACCTCCCAGAAGCAAGGATTTGAGTTCAAAATGTTTGCTCTGAAAGAATATATATATATATTCAAAGATTTGCCACACATTCACAAATTTTGAAAAATAGAAGAGCTACAAGCTTGTAGATCTGCTATTTTTCAATAGCTAAAGTATAACAATGCTTAAAACACCAAAAGGGGTTCCCGTTCAGAATGGGTTAAACCTGTTGACTTCTCTCATTATCATTTTCAGTCGGGGGACATCCGTTTCACATTATTGTTTCACAATTTGAACACAGCGATTCATTCTCAAGCTTTTTTTTGGTTCAGGGTCCGCTTGGAAATCTCGAAAAACCGCCTGCCTGCCGTGTTAACAGAGATTATCAATCAAACAATACAAAAACATCCCAGAACACACCCAGGGGGCGTTCCGGCCGAGCCTTCCCGCGTCCGAAACGGTCGAGAAATGACAGTTACCGTGTTGCAGCTTTCCGTGCTCAGACACACATAGCTCCGAAATGGAACGGAGGCACCGCTCCAACATAAAAACGTTCTTGTGCCTGGTAATGTCTGTTTAAAGTGCTCTAGACAAAAGTCCATAGACTTGGCAGGGACTGCCCATACACAGACATCCCATTACTCCGACAACGTGACAACAGTCGGACCAATGACATCACGGCACCAGACTTCATGGATGCCACATGACGTCACGATAAAAGTGCTCTAAAACAAACATTCTAAGTCCATAGACTTGGCTGCCATATGACCCAAGTGGAATAGTAAGAGCTGTAATGTAATGGATATTTTAGAATGCCAAATACATGGCCAAATATTATAATATATATGCATTATTTGTGTATTTCTCTCTCTGCAAAACATTCTCACCAATGTGCTCATTCTAACTGAACTGCAGCTGACCTGACTCCTCCACACTGTCAGCTAATTAGTTCTTATTTGTGTATTTCTCTGCCTTCCATTCAGTCTGATTGAAGGACTAGTCTCTTCTCACCAACGTGCTCATTCTAACTGAACTGCAGCTGTCAGTCTATCAGCTGACCTGACTCCTCCACGCTGTCAGTGAATGAGTTCTTACTGTATTTATGTGTCTCCCTTATGTTTAGCCCAGATCCTTATATTTACATTTAGTAGCATCTCTGTTAAGACAAGACTATAAGAACTGTCTGAGAATAGGGCTCATAGAATAGAATATATATTCATAGAATAGGGAGAATAAGCCCGGAGGGGCTGCTGGAACAGGCCAGGAGATCTGTCCCTTATACTCTCTGATTGTTGTTACGATGCTGAAATGTCTTAATGAATTCGGGTGCAGTACTTTAGACAGTATTTGGTTTAGACTAGTCATTGGTTAGACCAGTCCTATACAACTACAACCTATCTCAAACCCTCACCCTAAACCTAACCTCCCACGGGGCAGCACACCTAAACCTAACCTTAACCCATGTCTAACCAATGACTAGTCTAAACTAAAGTATGCACCCCAATACATTCTCAATACTTCACCCTGAAGAACTTTGTCAATCCTTCATCCTTCGAGGATTATTTAATCTACAACAGAGAGTGGAGACCTGCTTTGATCTCGCCCCCACAAACGGGGTATAGTTCCAAACATTGGAATGAGCACTTCCACATTCCATTGTTACAAATTTCACAATGGGAGTCAATGCTATAGTGTCGCCACTCTCTTTACTATTCCACTCGGCATACTGTATGACGTAGTTCCAAAAGCCAGGCATTGGAGGGGCTAGCAGCCCTCAAAAGAATACAAAAGGAAAACACATTCCCCACACACACAGATATTGTTATTTTCCCCATTTTGATCGTCAGATATATTCATATCATATTTAGTAGTCCAGTGTTGCACGACCGCCTCTCTCTCTCTCTCTCTCTCTCCCATGGAGATGATTCTACATGATTCACTTTACTACTCATTGATTGGCCGGGGCCGAGCGGGATCTCTTTAACTATTTATAGGTCATTATCCGATTTAGACCTGGAGCGCGTCTGTGTCGCCGTATAGCTTTTAACCACTTTAACCATTATTCAAAACATTAACTATTGAAAAAATAGCAGATCTACAATTAAGCTCCTAGCGTGGCACTCTGTAGGCACTAGGAGGTTGTAGATCTGCTATTTTTGGAAGAATCTTGAAAATGTGGCACAAATCTTTGAATGTATTCGTTGAGATTGAACGTTATTTTAACTCATATCTTTGCTTCTAGGGGGAGGGGGGGGGCTTGTAGGTCTGCTATTTTTGAAAAGTCGTGAAAATGTGTCGCAAATCTTTGAATATATATTTCAGAGCGAACATTTTTTACTAAAATATTGGCTTCTGAGGGGTCCCTACTGGGGGTCAGTGGCCCAGTAGAGATAATTCTGGGGGTCCTTGACATGAAAAAGGTTGAGCACCACTGACTGACATAGAAACATGGGTTTTTCAGAATTCTTTTAGGATTTAGAAGCCTTTTTTCCCCAGTCCAAAACGGGTTATAGTGACATGGTTGCATGGGGAATGAGGGATGGCGTTGGTTGGCCGTGACAGACACTGACTGGGCTTGTTTATTATGAGACGAGTCTGTCGTCCGCCTGATGAAATGACACGTTTCATTTCATTACAGACAGGCTGCGAGCAGGAGAGGAGTGGAGAGAGTGACACAAATTAAATGACTCATCAAAGGGCCTCGCTATTAATGGACTCTCTCTCTCTCTCTCTCTCTCTCTCTCTCTCTCTCTCTCTCTGTGGTGGAAAGACAAAGTACATTCTGAGGTACTTTTAATGTACTGGAGTATTTCCAGGGACCCCGCACAGAAGTGGCAGTGGTTTTGGGTTACTTACTTACAGACAGTACTTACTCCTCGTCGTCCCCAATGGGACATAAGGCTTCAATGAGCGCTCTCCAGTGGTTTTGGGTGGGGGGGGGGGGGGGGGCTATAAAACATCCATTATACTATATGCTACTACTAGTTCAAACTGCAGCAATAGCATAGCATCATATTACAGATATCAAAGTACAGCAATGACACTATATCGCGCGTGCTCCACAACAACAGAAGTGCATGCGCGGCATGCCCACAACAAACACTCCACTGAACATTGTTTGTATTTGTAGCCTATCATGTACAGATATCTGCTCATATACTGTCATTAATAATAACAGTACGCGCACGCACAAACACACACACGCGCGCGCGCAACTGGCGCAAGCGGCACCGACCAAAATGGAATAAAGATGTAAGAAATTAACTTGCAAGGCACACAGCCGCCCACACACACACACATGCACGCACGCGGCACCGAAACAACACTAACACACGCACACAAACACAGCCTCTCCCTCTCTCTCTCCCCAGTCCCCAACTCAATGGGCGCTGGAGCCATTACCTTTCTGCTGGTCCGGTGTGCGGTCAGCGGTCAGCTGTCTGCGGCCATGGTCTATCTGTCTGCCCCAAGGAAGAATTTCAAACGCACAAAACCTATTTTGTCGCGTTTCCTTTTGTTATATCCTAAATGGACGATATGCTCCCAGTCTCTTAACCTTAACTTCATTATCCCCCTCCACGGACACGGGACAAAACGTCTTATAAAGTAAATAATACTACACTTATTTAATTTAAAATACTTCCACCCGCGCGCCATTCTTCCACATCATAATAAACAACCACACACGAGCAGGTGCTGTGATGAGCCTGTGATTCGTCAATAGCCAATGAGCTCACGGTCTGAGCCTCTGAGGCGGGCCTTAGGGCTGAGCACAGCCCTCTGATTGGCTTTGGAGCTGAGAGATATCAGCCCCAATGGCAAGTTAACCAAGCAGGCGTGTCTTGGGCAGCTGTCAATCATTCAACGCAATGAAAGTCAATGCAATGGAAGTCTTTTGGGGCTGTAAAAAAATCAGCCCATTTTGATGCTATTGGCTGTTGCTGCTTTAGATTATACCAAAATATAAAATGATCTATTCTAAAACATTTTAATGATTTCTCATCTTTACTCCATAAGATATAGGGATGCCCCACTTGCCCATTGATACGAGCCACCCCAATTACCCCCCCCCCCCCCCCCCCCCCCCCCCTGCTCCACAGCCCGTTCTGGTTCCTTGAACTGATCACAGAACAGTGGTGGTGGGGGGTGACGGGACTTCACTGTGATAGGCGGAGATGTCGTGTCGTGTTGCGTTGCGTTGCCATGGGAGACCCCTGCTGGTTGGATGACGGCATAGCGATAAGGCCTAACTTCTTCTGGTGTGGCAAGAGAGAGAGAGAGAGAGAGAGAGACAGAGAGAGAGAGAGACAGAGAGACAGAGAGAGAGAGAGAGACAGAGACAGAGAGACAGAGAGAGAGAGAGAGAGAGGGGAGGCAGAGAGGGTGAAAGGTGGTAGAGAGAGAGAGGGCTAGGAAAGTAAAAGGGGAGCGCATGAGGAAGCATTTTAGGCCCCAAAGAGAGAAGGAAAGTGACAGTGAGAGAAAAAAAGGAGTGTGGAAGGATGAGGATGGAGGGAGGGAGGGAGTGATGGAGGGAGGGAGGGAGGGAGGGAGGGAGGGAGGGATAGAAAGAGAGATGGAGGGAGGGAGGGAGGGAGGGATAGAGAGATAGAAAGAGAGATGGAGGGAGGGAGGGATGGATGGAGGGAGGGAGAGAAAGAAGAAGAGGGCAGTGACAGAGCCAGAGAGAGAAAGGCCGAAGCCGAAAAGCCTGATTTAAATCATTTTGCGCTGCATGACGTTGCGTACCAGAAACAGCAGATCTACAACTGGCTCACAACGAACAACCCCCAACCCGACCGCGAGTATCACAGCGCCTGCTGTCGGCCGCTTTAACCAGGAACGACATTGGTTGCGCCGGTTTGGAGAAACAGGCCATTGAAAGCAGCACATATACTGATATACTATCATTCTATAATAAATATTGGTTAAATCTATCCGTGAGTTACACTGAACTATAAACTAAATGGAATTTTATTCAAAATACTACATGACTAAAAATACATCAAAATTTGCTGTCGAAATCAACTATGTTAATAAGGGGAGAAGAACAAGCGCACGCGCACGCACACACTCTAGCTCAACAACTGACCTTCACACAGCGCAGGTCATTGACCATGACCTCTAATTGACCCACATGCACGCACACACACACACACACACACACACACACACACAATGCTCAAGCACAGACAAACACGCTTGCGCCCACACACACACACCGAAGGCATTCAGCCTAGTACGCAAAACGTGCACATGCATACTATGCACACACACAGGCGCGCACACACACACACACACTTACACTTCATGGGGTTTATCGTTTTGCCACTCTGCAGTGAATTAATGCATGCGATATGGAAACACAGTGGGTCACCGTCTGATCAGTATTCTCGCCACTGACTTAAAGGAACAGCCTGCGTGCACTTTTCACAGAGGACTCGGTACGCTGCCCTGAGTGACTCAGAGCCCACCATGACTCGCATGGCCACTCAGGGTGTCATGGGTGTCATCAGGGTGTCATGGGTGTCATTGTCATGGACTCAGGGTGTCATGGGTGTCATCAGGGTGTCATGGGTGTCATTGTCATGGACTCAGGGTGTCATGGGTGTCATCAGGGTGTCATTGTCATGGCCACTCAGGGTGTCATGGGTGTTATTGTCATGGACTCAGGGTGTCATGGGTGTCATCAGGGTGTCAAAAAAGCAGATAAGTTCGTGAACAAATCTTTCGCGCAAATCTTTGAATATATATTCTTTCAGAGTGAACGTTTTAAACTAAAGTCTTTGCTTCTGGGGGGGGGGGGGGGGGGGGGGGGGTCCCTGGAACTACATATTTTCAGATGGAGGTCGGCGGCCAATTACATAATATTTCTTTCATTTATCTATCTCCCTGCTCTTAATGTTTAATGATGGTTGTCTAATTGTGCCGAGCAGGGAGAAAAACGTAGCAGCGCCGAACGCCAACATACAATATTTGTATATTATCATTCTATAATAAATATTGGTTCAATCTATCTGTGAGTTACTGTAACACACACACACACACACACACACATACACACACACACACACACACACACACACACAGAGATATTGAATGAATCTGATAGTAGACACCAGTTGTTTGGTCGCAAAAAACAGTAATACTAATAATGAACTGTTATATTTAATAGAAATTCAGAGAGACCACAGCCTGAAGTCCAATATATACTCTATTGACCGGGGGTTCCCCAGGGCTCTGTACTTGGGAACGTCCATCCTTTTCATCAGAATAATCCAATCTCCATAAAGCTGCACTGGCGTGACGCAATCTCCGCAGAATGTGTTGCCATTCTTTGCAGTAGCATAACAGGGAACCCACATAGGTTCCCGGGGTTAATCCATTCTGGGCGGAAACCCCTTTTGGTGTTTTAAGCATTATGTTGTACTTTAGCTATTGAAAAATAGCAGATCTACAAGCTCATAGTGCGGCACTGAGTGCCGCGCTACGAGCTTGTAGGTCTATTTTTTTTTTAAACCTGAAAATGCGGCACAAATCTTTGAATGTATATTCTTTCAGAGCCAACGTTTTTAACTCAAATCTCTGCTTCCGAGGGGTTCCTTCCTGGAATAACATATTTTCAGATGGGGGTCGGTGGCCAATTACATATAATTTTGGGGGTCCTTGACATTAAATATTGAGCACCACTGATACAGAAACATGAGGTATTTCAGAAAACTGTCAGGATTTAGAATATATATTTTTTTTAATTTCGACGTCAGCCCTAAATGGATTAAATTGAGATGAAAGGGAAGAACAACAAATCCTTTCAGCATAAAAGCCTCAGAGAAGCGTCTCTCCCGTCACCTTCACCAGGTCAAGTGCTTGTTTACTGTACTCTACATTAACTATATGCATACAGTAATGATCTTCCCACGGCAAAACAACAATCTAAAAATATAATCAGGCCTCATGAATTACTCATCCACGTCTCCTCAGATCCTCTGAGCGAGCGGGGGGACAGCGCAGTGACTGCTTCCTCCTCCTCCAACCACCATCCGCGCGGTATAATTACAGAGGGTTGTGGCGCTCGCTCGGCGCGCTGAGCGATAGAACGGGGGGGACAAATTAAAGCCTGATTGCCTCAGGGCTCCAAAACCTCCCCTCTCTGGCCAGAGGACAGGAATAGGATCTTCCTCTCTGCACTGCAGCCTTACCAAGTTACCATGTGTCTGATTGGCTCCCCGGGCAGGCATAGTTTTAAAAAATACAAAAAATGAAAGCTCCTCTCCTCTCTCTCTCTCTCATTAACAGGCAGCAGTGCAGCACTAATACTATATCTCTCTCTGTTTCTGGCAGAACAGCGCCCCTACTGGTACTCAGTCATATACTGGTGCTCATGGTCAGGTAGGTAGGTAGGTAGGTGGGTGAACACGGACATTGATGTTTAGAGTGGTTGCACCACTCTAAAAAACACTATAGGAAAGCAGACTTTATTCCAGAAAAATACAAGGCAAAACAATTAAGTACAAAATCAGTGCAAGGTTATAAAAAGGTAAAAGGATGGCCTGGGCCATGGTTCAGCGGTCGAGGCACCTCGGGTGGACCGCTGAGCTGACCGCTGACCACATAACTATACACACCACACCAGTGGGTCTCAATGTGTCCTTGTGAGTGGGTTCCAAATAAATGGCCCTGCATGGGCCATATACCGGTGTGTAACAAATGTTTCATTTGTACACATTCAGAGTAACGGGGTCCTTCTTGTTTTCAGAATGAGTATCATCGGTCGAAGTATAGGCAGTAGGAAGAGTTATTTCCAAAATGGCGCTTGTGCATCAAACTATACCCCTGCACGATGATGACAGAAGTACAATTACAAAACAATTCAAGCATGCAAGCAAACAAGACTGTGCACCACACGGAGAGGCATTCATCCATATGCATATATACAGTACATACTATACATATACAGCATGCAAACGTGCACATGCATATTATCCTAGTATGCACGCACGCACGCACGCACACACACGTCATCAGGTTTAATTATATCACACGCCAGTATATGCCACTAATCAGTGAATTAATGCATGAAATATTTTCAACTTCCCTCCTTATGTTTTCTCTGTACAAATAGGCGATCTGCTATGTTTTTTCGACCCAGAATAGGGAGGATATAATATACAGTAGGGCTCATGTGGATAATGTACAAAGCATATACTGTACGTGTGCCAGCGTGGATGACTCATGCTGATGGAGGGGGGGGGGGGGGGGGGTGTTTAACCCATTTTGGACTGAGGTCGATAAAAAAAAAGGCTTCTGAATCCTAACATTTTTCTGAAAAACCCATGTTTCTATATGTCAATGGTGCTCAACCTTTTTCACCTCAAGGACCCACAGAATTATCTCTATTGGGCCACACGGACCCCCCATCTCAAAATATCTAGTTCCAGGGACCTCCCCTGCAGAAGCCAATATTTTAGTGAAAAATGTTCACTCTGAAATATATATTCAAAGCACACATAGACATCAAAATGCACATGCCCCTCCTCTCCATGCCATGGAAGGCAACATTCAGTCTCCTGAACTTGAACGCAGCATTTTGCGTTCAAGAAATCCATCTTGTCTCCACTTGCTAAAGAGTGCAGGGTTGCGCCCTGACAATAGCTGATCTACAAGCTCTCAGCGCGTCGCAGCGTGGCACACTGAGAGCTTGTAGATCTGCTATTATTTTCCAAAAGTGCCCACTTATGGGATTTCAGCCCCTGCCTCTCTAACACTCTCTGGTGAAGAGCATGCTGGATGGAGGTATGCCCCTCTCCTCCCCTCCATGCTGGGTGGAGGTGCATGCTCCCGGTGGTGGAGAATAAAGGGCCAACTCTAAATATAAATAATAAACTATGCAGGTATAGAAGAGGAGAAACGAACACTCTCTCAGTCTGTTATATAGTTTACCGCCTGAACCACGATGGCTCACAGAGATTCACAGTAAAGACAGAAATAAGCCCCCAAAAAAATACTCCCTATTCTTTCTGGTATACTTGAAATTCATAGTAAAGCACAAAGTATTTCCAGACGGATGTCCGTGCATGGACAATGAAATCTGGGGTTTCTTGACGCCAGGAAATGTGGGAACCACTGGTTTAAACAACATTAGCCCAAATAAGCAACTACTTTACACTTCAGAAACAAGGCCCCAGAAAACACAACCAACCACTACCAATGATTACCAGAGATCACTTATAACAAAGCAGACATGGCAACACTGGCTGTGACAACTGAATAAGAAGTGTGGAGGAAGTGGAGGAGCGCCAGTCCCTTCCCGCTGAAACAGGGGAATAGGGAGGAAAAAGAGAAGATCAAATACAAGACAGTCTAAGTATTGAGGTTATGCACATTAACAGTGCAATCAAACATATTAATCACAAGTATATGAAGATATGTATGAAATATATGAAAAGATGTAATCTGCAACACAATTGTAACCATTGGTGGTCCCTGCGTCATCTCTCGATCTCTTTCAGGCAGCTATAAGGGGTCCTTGGGCTGAAAAACGTTGAAGCACCCTCTGATCTAAAGCATTATTATAGGCAATTAACCAACACATGTACAATGATATTCACTCATCACACAATACAATATTCACAACCGTATTCGTGAAAGATGGAGTGTTATGTAGCTCTCTCTCTCTCTGTGCGTGCGTGCAGCCCTATATCTTACACGTGGACTGTACAGTATGAGGTATAGCCTACAATACTGTCATATACTGTTAGCATCGGTGCTTCACATTATACGGTGATATACACGTTATATATTATTCATTTCAGCTGTTCCAAACATGCGTTTGTATGTCCAATGTGTTTGGATTTAGTTCATAAAGTTAACATAACTAAATTAATTTGAAATTAAATAAAATGGTTATTTTTCAGGATACCAATAAAAAAAAGGCATAAAATTATTCAGGATTTCAATTCAGATATAGCAACAAAAAAAAATAGCAGATCTACAAGCTCAAAAGGCGCCGCGGTGCGACGCGTTTTTAGCTTGTAGATCGGCTATTTCTTTGCTACGACATATGCAACGTGGCCCCTCTGGAGTGAGTGTGGAAATATAGTGGCCCTCTCCATCGTCATAATTACCCACCCCTGGTTTACATCATGGTTACTGTAAATACATGTTTCTTACGTATAGCAGGCAGCCCTGTATAGGCCTGTACAGTATAGCTCTCCCATTAATATGCACATCATCATATGTTATTGTTCTATACAAACATTTTAACGTGGTGTGCAGTGTTCAGCTCTCCGTGTTTTCCACAGCCGCGTGCGATTCGTGGCCTTTAACCCATTCTGAACGGGAACCCATTTTGGTATTATAGCATCATGTTATGCTTTAGCTATTGAAAAATAGCAGATCTACAAGCTCATAGCGCGCCACCGAGTGGCGCGCTACGAGCTTGTAGGTCTGCTATTTTTGAAAAATCGAAGAACGACTTGACATTTTTTTAGAATCTGATCTCAGGTCAGAATGGGTTAATCAGACCAGTGTGTGTGTCCAGTGGAAACCTCGTATGAATCTGATCTCAGGTCAGAATGGGTTAAGAGAAATTTCACCATCAGAAGAAGAACGACACACTCCAATAACCATCGGGCGCTACAGTACAGTATATATTCCTCTTTAGCCAATGAAAAAATGATGACAAGCCTGCCCTGGAGTGTGTGCGACGTGACACTCTCTCTCTCTCTCTCTCTCTCTCTCTCTCTCTCTCTCTCTCTCTCTGCTGCTATAAATAGTGGGGGAGTGCTGCTGTCTGTCATATTTCATGTGTCAGTGGCTCCCACAGTCACGGGTGAAAAATGTTCACCAAATGCATCAAGCCTCCTCCCTATAGGTTCTCTTCCAGTCTCTACTCTCTTCTCTCCTCTCCTCTCCTCTCCCCTCCCCTCCCCTCCCCTCCCCTCCCCTCCCCTCCCCTCCCCTCCCCTCCCCTCTTACTGTTTTCCCTCTCCCTCCCCTCCCCTGTTTCTAGCTGCTACTGTACTAGTTCAAACGGAATGCCCTCCATCCACACTGCACTAATTCATATCCTCAACAATGTAGGCCAATAACCAGAGGTTGTTTGAACGAGGATTCACACGGAGATGCGGCATATATATATAATATATAATATCTGCCTTCAGTTTAAAAAAAAAACACACAGAAAATTCCATTTATTTCAGAGGAGGGAACATAAGATCTACTTCCAGCATCATCATCATCATCATCATCATAGCAGCCTTGCCTGTTACCTTTCAACACAGATAACCAGCGTCACTAACCAACTATAAGATATCATAGCTTCGAATTGACATATTGGTTGTTCAGTTTGACCCACCAGTTTTAGAGATATGGCTTATTGGAGTAATGTCTTGCAGCGAGATGAGAAAACAGGCTAGAAAGGTTCACCTCTGTGGTCTCTAACATTACACCTATAGCTACAGTACATGTTTAAGCATTTATTTCATATTTACATGTCGATTTCAGCTCTGACACTTATTTCAGACATGCTCTAGTATGCATGTGAACAGTCTGCCTGTGCTATTGACTCATTTAGCATAAAAAAAATACAAATTCGTTTTTCTCCTCGACTGTGTCTCTGTGTCACATATGTCTGCGTGGCTGCTAGCAAATCCTATACGCTGTATGAACAACACGCCACAATGTATCCCTGCATGGCCATGTGAACAACACGCCACAATGTATCCCTGCATGGCCATGTGAACAACACGCCACAATGTATCCCTGCATGGCCGTGTGAACAACACGCCACAATGTATCCCTGCATGGCCGTGTGAACAACACGCCACAATGTATCCCTGCATGGCCGTGTGAACAACAAGCCACAATGTATCCCTGCATGGCCGTGTGAACAACAAGCCACAATGTATCCCTGCATGGCCGTGTGAACAACACGCCACAATGTATCCCTGCATGGCCGTGTGAACAACAAGCCACAATGTATCCCTGCATGGCCGTGTGAACAACACGCCACAATGTATCCCTGCATGGCCGTGTGAACAACAACGCCACAATGTATCCCTGCATGGCCGTGTGAACAACAACGCCACAATGTATCCCTGCATGGCCGTGTGAACAACACAATGTATCCCTGCATGGCCATGTGAACAACACGCCACAATGTATCCCTGCATGGCCGTGTGAACAACACAATGTATCCCTGCATGGCCATGTGAACAACACGCCACAATGTATCCCTGCATGGCCGTGTGAAAAACACAATGTATCCCTGCATGGCCATGTGAACAACACGCCACAATGTATCCCTGCATGGCCGTGTGAACAACACAATGTATCCCTGCATGGCCATGTGAACAACACGCCACAATGTATCCCTGCATGGCCGTGTGAACAACACGCCACAATGTATCCCTGCATGGCCGTGTGAACAACAAGCCACAATGTATCCCCTGCATGGCCGTGTGAACAACAACGCCACAATGTATCCCTGCATGGCCGTGTGAACAACACAATGTATCCCTGCATGGCCATGTGAACAACACGCCACAATGTATCCCTGCATGGCCGTGTGAACAACACGCCACAATGTATCCCTGCATGGCCGTGTGAACAACAAGCCACAATGTATCCCCTGCATGGCCGTGTGAACAACAACGCCACAATGTATCCCCTGCATGGCCGTGTGAACAACAACGCCACAATGTATCCCTGCATGGCCGTGTGAACAACAACGCCACAATGTATCCCTGCATGGCCGTGTGAACAACACGCCACAATGTATCCCTGCATGGCCGTGTGAACAACAACGCCACAATGTATCCCTGCATGGCCGTGTGAACAACAACGCCACAATGTATCCCTGTATGGCCGTGTGAACAACAACGCCACAATGTATCCCTGCATGGCCGTGTGAACAACAACGCCACAATGTATCCCTGCATGGCCGTGTGAACAACACAATGTATCCCTGCATGGCCGTGTGAACAACACAATGTATCCCTGCATGGCCGTGTGAACAACAACGCCACAATGTATCCCTGCATGGCCGTGTGAACAACAACGCCACAATGTATCCCTGCATGGCCGTGTGAACAACACAATGTATCCCTGCATGGCCGTGTGAACAACACAATGTATCCCTGCATGGCCGTGTGAACAACAACGCCACAATGTATCCCTGCATGGCCGTGTGAACAACAACGCCACAATGTATCCCTGCATGGCCGTGTGAACAACAACGCCACAATGTATCCCTGCATGGCCGTGTGAACAACAACGCCACAATGTATCCCTGCATGGCCGTGTGAACAACACGCCACAATGTATCCCTGCATGGCCGTGTGAACAACAACGCCACAATGTATCCCTGCATGGCCGTGTGAACAACACAATGTATCCCTGCATGGCCATGTGAACAACAACGCCACAATGTATCCCTGCATGGCCGTGTGAACAACAACGCCACAATGTATCCCTGCATGGCCGTGTGAACAACAACGCCACAATGTATCCCTGCATGGCCGTGTGAACAACAACGCCACAATGTATCCCTGCATGGCCGTGTGAACAACACAATGTATCCCTGCATGGCCGTGTGAACAACACGCCACAATGTATCCCCTGCATGGCCGTGTGAACAACACAATGTATCCCTGCATGGCCGTGTGAACAACACGCCACAATGTATCCCTGCATGGCCATGTGAACAACACAATGTATCCCTGCATGGCCATGTGAACAACACAATGTATCCCTGCATGGCCGTGTGAACAACACAATGTATCCCTGCATGGCCATGTGAACAACACGCCACAATGTATCCCTGCATGGCCGTGTGAACAACAAGCCACAATGTATCCCTGCATGGCCGTGTGAACAACAAGCCACAATGTATCCCTGCATGGCCAATGTTTCCACTATACCAAGGCCGGCAGGACGAGGCGTTTTTACACACACAGAGCACCATGCCAAGAAAACTCAATTATTACAAAAACAAATATTGCCTTTTTACAGCTATCCATCCACTATAGCACAGCAAATTGACTAAACTCCAGAAGCGTCATTAATGGCTTACAGTATATTGCTTACAGACAGACAGACAGACAGACAGACAGACAGACAGACAGACAGACAGACAGACAGACAGACAGACAGACAGACAATTGTTTGCTTCCTGAACAACTGACATATAGAAACATATAGGTTTTTCCAGAAAACTGTCAGGGTTTATAGAAAACATTTGTAGAATCTATAGTTTCTGGTGAAAATGGGTTAAGCTTCCGTTCCATTTAGTGTGACAGAGCCTTGTTTCCCAGTGAGCATGTACGTTATGTACCCTCTGCACAACAACAGCACCCCCTGCCCCCCCCCCCTCACTGCACCCCCCTGACTCCGTTTGACCTGAATGGAACGGAGCCTTAATTAGTATCGCTATAGTCCATATCGCGCAGTGTTGTTTTTGTCGACAATAAATACAAACTATAGACTAAAGTGTTAGGGTCGAGGGACTATAGTGGACAAGAGCATGCGCATGCTAAAAATAGCAGATCTACAAGCTCAGCATGCATTTTCTTTTTTTTTATAATATTTGTTTTATTTGGAAAGTGCAATACAATACATATAGCATTTTTACATATGACACAAGAGCAGTTCCCAAGATTTTCTTTTTCCCACCCCTCTTCCCTCCCTCATCCCCCCTCCATGTGGCACCATCTCCAATGTCAGCATGCATTTTCAGCATGCAAGTTTGCAACCAAAGTATATAAAATCTGCCATTGCGACAACGTCAAGTCCCGTCAAAACACATTTTAGTCGACTAAATCAACTGTAGATGAATCTCATGATATTTAGTCGACTAAAACTATAGGCTAACACTAAAACATTCCAGGTGACTAAAATGTGACTGAAACTAAATGAAAACTATTGAAGAGACTATAGGACTAAAACTAAAATGGCCAAAATGGCCAAAAACAATAGTGCCTTGAACACACAGGAGAAGCACTGATCTAAAGCATATATAAGGATAATAATAATAATAATTAAAGGTAGAGTAAGTGATTTCACTTAATTCAAATATCACTTATTTTTTTGTTTTGTTGTGATAATCCTCTCTATACTATAGAGTGTGCTGACCATATAAGGAGTTCCTCCCTGTCCACAGTTAACCCCTGGGGGTCAAAAAAACCGTAGGTTTCGTTTTTGACTCTCTATATCCTGATTGGAGAAAGGCTTAGGTCCCACAGCCAAAAACGAAACCTAAGGTTTTTTGAGTGAAATCACTTACTCTACCTTTAATTCAAATATCACTTATTTTTTTTGTTTTGTTGTGATAATCCTCTCTACTATAGAGTGTGCTGACCATATAAGGAGTCCCTCCCTGTCCCCAGTTAACCCCTGGGGGTCAAAAAAACCTTAGGTTTCGTTTTTGACTCTCTATATCCTGATTGGACGAAGGTCCCACAGCCAAAAACGAAACCTATAAGGCTTTTTGAGTGAAATCACCTACTCTACCTTTAAACACATGAAACCACTGGACTATCCCTTCATGATCCCTGGAGATAAAAGCCTATTGATCTGGTGACCCCCGTGGTCCCTCCATTAACCCAGGAGCTCCAGTTTGCACCCAAGATAGATGGGCTATCTCAGAATGCTATGACACCTCCGGATGGGGCAGCCTGTATTAGCGCCACCCTTAGGCCGAAAGGACAACTTTGCACACAAGACATCTCAATCCATTTAGGGAGGCCATAGATGGGCAACTGCAGGTGGCCCCCACCTTCAGTGAACGCGGCCCACAGGTTAATACCTGAACATTCATAATACTATTGATTATGTCTAACTATAAATGCAATTGAAATTAAATAGAAATGTAACTTTTCAGGATTCCAATTAAAAAAATAGCAAAAGAATAGCCGATCTACAAGCTCAAAACGCGTACTACGACAGTAATATGCAACGTGGCCTCTCTGGAGTGAGTGTGGAGATGTAGTGGCCCTCTGGAGTGAGTGTGGAACTATAGTGGCCCTCTGGAGTGAGTGTGGAACTATAGTGGCCCTCTGGAGTGAGTGTGGAAATATAGTGGCCCTCTGGAGTGAGTGTGGAACTATAGTGGCCCTCTGGAGTGAGTGTGGAAATATAGTGGCCCTCTGGAGTGACTGTGGAAATATAGTGGCCCTCTGGAGTGAGTGTGGAGATATAGTGGCCCTCTGGAGTGAGTGTGGAACTATAGTGGCCCTCTGGAGTGAGTGTGGAGATATAGTGGCCCTCTGGAGTGAGTTTGGAACTATAGTGGCCCTCTGGAGTGAGTGTGGAAATATAGTGGCCCTCTGCAGTGAGTGTGGAAATATAGTGGCCCTCTGGAGTGAGTGTGGACCTATAGTGGCCCTCTGGAGTGAGTGTGGAACTATAGTGGCCCTCTGGAGTGAGTGTGGAGATATAGTGGCCCTCTGGAGTGACTGTGGAGATATAGTGGCCCTCTCCATCGTCAGAGTTGCCCACCCCTGATTTAGGCAGATGTTGCGAGGACTAACGTTGGTGCATGCATGGCCTTTCCCTCATAGCAGCATCTCCTTCACGACGTACTGTATGTTATGTTACTCCCTCCCCCCTCCGCCCCCCCCTCAACCCAATTCTACCACTGTCCACTTTTATCATCCCCACAGGTCACAGCTGGCTCTGAGGATGGCAATGTACGTCAACCAGTTCAAACCGCCTTAGTCTGGCTGGGCTGTGCTCAGAGCTGCATGCAGGCGTCTAGTCCAGGGGATGCTATAGTCAGGGACTGTCGACAGTATGAAAAAATATATATCCCATTTTGGGTGGGAACCCCTTTTGGTGTTAGCATTATGTTATGCTTTAGCTATTGAAAAATAGCAGACCTACAAGCTCGTATAGCGCGCCACCGAGTGGCGCGCTATACGAGCTTGTAGGTCTGCTATTTTTTTTTTAATCGGCTGCAAAGAACGGCTGACAGAAACATAGCTTTTTCCGAAAACTGTCAGGATGTATGGAAGACATTTTTCGAAGACGGGACCTTTATTCTCGTCGTCACATCAGTCAACGCTTTTCTTTCAAGTGTAAAACAGCCCTTAGTCACTGTACTGATACGCGACACTGTATGACAAATCTTACATTGGCGAGCGACACCGTGTCAGTACATCTCATGGGCTTTTCTTGTCTCCTCTGTCGGGGGGGCTTTGTGCAACATTTTCAGTCAAAACATCCGCGCCGCACAGAAGTATATGATTTTTTCTTTTTCTTTTTTTGCTACAGTATATATACTTTCGCAGTCGTGAAAAAAAAAAAAAGCGAAAGCCTGACAGCCTATCCTAAGATCACTCAGAGGGAGTTGTGCAGCGTGGCAGCCGGGGCTGACAGAGTGGTTCTGAAAGCAGGCTATACCGCGTTGCTGCCAGTAATGAAAACTAAAAGTACTAAAAAACCATCATCATCGTCTTTGCCTTTCATTCCCCGTTACCCACCTCGTTCCGTCTCCCAGGTGTAAACGCCCCTGTTTTTCCTTTCAACTTCAAAGAGGATTAATACCTCAATCTTTCCACTGCTGAACGTCCCTGATGAATTGACCAAAAATAAAACAAGATTCTCTGTTTTGCTGCTTTAAAGGTTACAGCGATGAAACAGGCTCCAATAATAATTCTCAGTGCTCTTTGGACTTTGGAGCTTTGAGAGAGAACAAATATAGGATGTTGTCGACATTGAGCGTGTGTCGTGTTGGAGTGTATCTGTCGCTGAACGAACACAAGCTGGAAGAGACAGCAACGTCAATCTTCATACCATCGGAAGACGCCGTGAGCTTGTAGATCTTCTATGTTCGGCGAGCAAAGCACCATCGTACGACGGTAGTGTATTATGAATTAAGCAACGGTATTCCTTTAATCTATACTCACAATAATCCCTGTGATAGAAAAGCAGATCTATAGGTGCTCACAACGCATCACATCTGATATCCGTAAACCGTGACATTCCAGTAAGACGCCGGAGAGGCCCTAAAGGGCGAGGTCACGTGCACTGTCCATATATGGAGCGTACAGGGTGTGATGAGGTCAGATCAACATAATGGAATGTCAGAACAGGTCAGCTCCACATATGGAGGGTGGCAGTGGGGGCTGCAGACAGGGTATTGAATGTACAGGGTTTGATGAGGGCCCAGGTATAGGGCCGCCGGGCCTACATTTCCGGGCCTGTTGAGAAGAGAACTCTATAGTTTGAACTCTGTGGTTCTGGCCAGACGACGACACCGCTCGTCGGCAGTCTCCTCCAGTGAGAGTGTGGAGGTCGGAGGTCATACTGCCGGGGAAGATCGGCCCCCTGCAGGGCATTAGGGGGCGCTACAGGACACTTCACACTGCGCAAAAAGCATGGAATATGGATGTGTATATTACAGGAAACTCCCATTAAACTTTCCAACAAACTCCCGTAAACTCCCGAATTGTATACCATCACACCTGTATATTACCGTATATTAACTGTATATGTACCATCACACCTGTATATTACCGTATATTAACTGTATATGCTGCTAAACTTGAGGTTTACGGGCAAAATACAGTGTCCTTGCCCGTTAACTCCTCTTTTAACTCAGTGTCATATGCTTAACCCATTCTGAACGCCTTTTGGTGTTAGCATTATGTTATGCTTTAGCAATTGAAAAATAGCAGATCTACAAGCTCATAGAGCTACGAGCTTGTAGGTCTGCTATTTTTGAAAAATCTAAAGAACGACTGACATAGAAACATTAGATTTTTCAGAAAACTGTCAGGATGTGGAAGAACATTTGTATAGAATCTGATCTCAGGTCAGAATGAGTGAAGGCCTCAGGTGATTGAGAAACAAATGGCGAGGGCGCCAAGTTCAGCTTTATCAGGGCAGCGTTGACATTCTGAATGCTTGTTGCACGTTTACAAGGGAAATCTGCACACTGTGTGTGTGTGTGTGTGTGTGTGTGTGTGTGTGTGTGCGCGCGTGCGCGCGCGGGGCCCGCGGTGACCCCACCATCTCCTACACAGAAAAAGCCGTCGCTGTGACAGTTAATTGCCGCGCTCGTTATCACTAACGAGGGTCAAGGGTGTCAGGCGTGGAGCTGCCTGACACATCGGCGGCGGCGGTGGTGGTGGCGGCACGAGGCGAGCTCCGGGGCGGGATCGGCGTTGCCATGGGCAACCACAACCTGGCAACCGTCCACAACCTGGCAACCGTCCACAACCTGGCAACGGGAGCCGCTCGGCAGGGCATTGATTGGGGCGAGAGGAGAAGCAGTGAGAGGGGGATCAGGTGTTAGAAAGGGCCTGACATCGACATTTAACCCATTCTGACCCTATTTTTCAATAGCTAAAGCATAACATGATGCCAACGCCAAAATGGGTTCCCGTTCAGAATGGGTTAAAAAGAAATGTCTTCTAAATTCATGTTTCTGTATATCAGTTGGTGCTCAATATTTCATGTCAAGGACCCCCAGAAATGATCTGTAATTGGCCGCCGACCCCCCCATCTGAAAATATGTTGTTCCAAGGACCCCCCCCCCCCTCCCTACCCCAGAAGCAAAGATTTGAGTTAAAAACGTTCACTCTGCACGAAAGAATATATATTCAAAGATTTGAGCCACATTTTCAAGGTTTTTTCAAAAATAGCAGATCTACAAGCTCGTAGAGCGGTTACGAGCTTGTATAGATCTGCCATTTTTCAATAGCTAAAGTACAACAACGCTCAGAACACAAAAAGGAGTTCCCGCACCGAATGATTTAAAAAACGCTGCTAAAATTACATACTGTATATGCACTTTACTTACTATGTACTTTGTGCATGTTCTTAATGTTTTGTTTCCTAAATGTAACAATTCAATCAATCAAAACACTATAGTAATAATGAATAAAACTAAATGACATTTTACTCAAGAGACTATTATATATATGACTATAAAAACTACATCAAAATGTGCTGTCAAAATCAGCACTGGTTGTGAAATAGTTTGAGAACCCCCCCGATATAGAAACATACAGTAGGTGGTTCAGAACACTGGGGTCTCAGGTCTTAAAGGGACACTTCACCCTTTTTGCAAAAACATATATGTTAATGACGTTTAGAAGCTGTGTAATATGTGGTTTTAGATATTTTAGATTGTAGCAGTGAGCCCGTTGTCTCTGATGTCATGGACACTGGTCTCACTACCTTCCTGGACTACATGTTGTCTCAGTAAGACAGCTCCCCCCCCCCTATCCACAAGGAGGAGCAGCGCACCAAATAACTATGGGAATTGTAGTCCAGGAAGGTAGTGAGACCAGTGTCCATGACACCAGAGACAACAGGCTCACTGCTACAATCTAAAATATCTAAAACCACATATTACACACATAAAGAAAGTGTTCTAAAGCTTCTAAACGTCATTAACATATATTTTTTTGCAAAAAGGGTGAAGTGTCCCTTTAATGCGGTGAATTATTCAGGGGCAGCTGCAACTCGGTGGGTCTCGGTGGGTCGGCGTCTGGTGATCAGAGGGATCACCAGTTCTCCTGCCAAGTCTGTCTGTGCGGGTCCCTGTCAGCGAGACACTCCGATTGCCAGGTAATGGTTTAATTAAATCACCAGTGACAGTATTCTTTACCTTCTTTACCGATACCTTTTTTACTAAAGAAAACATGGCCGCCCGGTTCCATGAAAGGTTATATTACAGTTCTAGAACCAAAGTTATTTTTGGTGGAAAAGGGGCCTCCGAGTTATACAGACCCATAATGGTCCATTTGGAACCCCTTTAAGGAACCCCGAGTGTCTATTTTGCAAAAAAAAAGTGTTACTTAGTCAGATTTAAGAGCTACATTCCCCCTGTTCTTTCTGTTACCACAAAGGTTTCCTGAATGAATGAGCTCTCTGACAACGGATACGTCGAAATGCTACAAGAAACACTGTCATATCGCGGGTGTTACACAAAAAACAGTGACCCGTGCTTTGCAGTCTGTGGTGATTGCATAATCATTCTATAATCTACCGTATTCAAGCCTATAGATCACCACTTTTGGTGCGACACACAGCTGGTCCCGTTTACAAGTATTCACACTATTTTTTGGATTAATTGCGGTAATCCTGTAACGTAACAGAAAATATAATATTAGAAAATATAATAATGTATAAACGGCACAGAATAAAGTCAAGAATTTTGGGACATCATTTTTATATACAGTAGTAAAACAATAGTATATAAAACTTATATGGGGCCTGTCCCCAATTAACACTGGCATCGGGGGGTTTAGGAAAACAACGGTATGGGTATATAATATATATACATCCCCAGAACCAGGTAAGGGCTGGAGTGGGTCGACGGTGCCTGCAATGACCAGTATACGTTGTGTCTGTCAAACTAAACAACCATTATCCTCCATCCACACGTCGGTCCCTCCTCCCTCCCTCCCTCCCTCCCCATACAGAGGGCAGTACAGGGGGGTAGAATAGGGGGGTAGGGAGTAGAGGGGGGCAACAAAATGTGCCAAAAAGTGCCAAGCTGACCCTCAAAATAACTATTTTCTCTGCGGCTCCGCCGCGCAATAACGAGCGGCCGTATAAGTGTGCGTCCTCACAAACAGTGAAAATAGCCGATCTGGAGGAGGAGGAGGAATAGCAGTGCTCTCGTCGGGAGGGGGGGCAACAACGCAAATATCCTACGAGTATAGGGCAACCAAATGGTGCAGCTACGGCCCTGACAGAGGGAGCATATAGTGGATGTAACCGCTCCTATCCAGCCAGAATAGCAAACGCTCCAACTGATATCTCGAGGTTATTTATTTCCCCAAGACAACGTGGAAAAACTGCAACACAAAACATAATAATATCCTTTTAAACACGATGAAACATGAAATATGAATGTCCTTGTTGTCAAGTCAATCATGATGTCCTTTTAAAGTGTCCATGAATCATGAAATGTCCGTATTATATATATAAACAAACACAATGGAATGTACACAGACAATTAAACGATCGACAGAATCACCGTTTACAGACAAAGAAAACAACGTAATATACCGTGTGTGGCCTTCTGCAGATTATTTTAGGAGAGCTACGTTATCTTATCTTATATTCTTTAAAAAGGACACTCTTTTTAGACGTGGGAAGAGCTCCTTAATTGCACCACTGAAACTCAAGCTTGTTCTGACCGAGTTCGGCTCACACAGGTGCAATCAATGCTGCCTCACTCTAATCACAGGGCTCTGCTCCTGCATGCCCTTCTAGGTCATAATGAACTGAGCAATACAATACAAATACTATGTTACCCAAATAAACATACAAATAATGTTCACATACTTGATACATTTTCAGAAAGGTAAGCAATAAAAACAAATATTACAAAATACCCATTGCTGGGACAGCTACAGTGGAGGTGGAGGGAGCACTATCTAGTGCTATCTAGTGCTATCTATCTACTCCCCCCATATACAGACGACCACTATGCTCCCTCCAGGGCACTCCAGTGCAGGTATAGCCAAAGTGCACGGCTGTTATTTATAATCATCCATTATTGAAAGAAGAAGAACTGCATGCGGGCGCCGGTGGTTATTATAGGAAGAAAAACCAAAGGAAATGGTTGTTGGTCTAAAGTTATTCTGTCACTTCAATTCTGTGCCCCTTTCTAAAAGAAAGGAAAAAAAAGATGTGGGCACGCACGCACGCACGGCACGCACGCACGGCACACACGCATGCACGGCACACACGCACACACACACGCACGGCACACTTTAAACGATGAGAGAGAGAGAAAGAGAGACACTCCAACATGCCCCCTGAGTCTAAGTGACATCAATGATGTCATTGGCTTGCCTTTCTCCTCTCTCCTCTCTCCTATAAGAACTACTGGGCAGTGGTGGAAAAACACTCACATTTTGTACTTGTAGCCTACGGTATAGGTAAAAGTATCAATACTGAACTACTCTCTTACTTGTTGTAAAAGTCCAGGAATTAAAAAAGTATACTCGCTATAAGCAGAATGTCCCGTTTCAGGAGTTTTGAAATGTATACAAATAATTTGAAAATGGGGCATATAGTCCTATATCTACAAACTCAGCTAATTTTTTAATCTAGAAAAACCCTAAAATGAAGTGGTTATAATGTATGTTGTGTAATAATAAGCACAATCTACAAAGTCACTACTGTAAGTGACTAAACTTTACAAATAATTGTAGTGGAGTTAAAGCGCAATATTATTTGCCTCTGAGATGTAGTGGAAGTAGAAGTAAACGTATTGAACATAGGAAATATGATGTATGTCATTGTGCACTTAACCCATTCAGACCCAAATGTCTTCTAAATCCTGACAGTTTTCTTGAAAAACACCATGTTTCTACGTCAGTCGTTCTCAAACATTTCCATGGGTTAGGGACATCTGTAAATATGTTGTTCCAGGGACCCTTCCCCCTCAGTAGCAAAGATTTGAGTTAAAAATGTTTCGCTCTGAAAGAATATATATATTCAAAGATTTGTGCCGGTTTACATTTTGGGGAACGCCTGAAATTTGTACTTAAGTACAGTATACTGTACTTGAGTAAATGTACTCAGTTACTGTAGTATATACCACCGACTTGAGTGCCATCAATGATGTCACTGGCTTTTCCTTTCTGTTGACCTGGGTCCCTATCTCCACCATCTACTAGAGAGAGAGAGAGAGAGAGAGAGAGAGAGAGAGAGAGAGAGAGAGAGAGAGAGAGAGAGAGAGAGAGAGAGAGAGAGAGAGAGAGAGAGAGAGAGAGAGAGGCAGAGAGAGAGAGAGGCAGAGAGAGAGAGAGAGAGAGAGAGAGAGACAGAGAGACAGAGAGAGAGAGAGAGAGGCAAGCCCTGATAGCAATCAGTCGTCTCTCTGAGTGGAATACAATGACCTGACGACACGGGCAATTCCTCCGTCTCTCTCTCTCTCTCTCTCTCTCTCTCCCTCCTATAGCCATACATTGTCTCTCTCTCTCTCTCTCTCTGTCCCTCTTGAAGCTTATCATAACAGCTCATCAGATTAGGACAATAGACGGATGATTCAGAGGACGGCGAAATGGTTTCGACACGACGGCGTTCGCTAATCGTCAGATGCAACCTCTCTCTCTCTCTCTCTCTCTCTCTCTCTCTGCTATAGAGAAGGTGGTTCCGTTGGATGCGGTGGGGTGTTTGTTTTGTCACACAGCAGGGCATAGCAGGGTGGGGTGTTTGTTTTGTCACACAGCAAGGCATAGCAGGGGGCGACTGTGGCTCAAGAGGTAGAGCAGGTCGTCCAATGATCCCTGGGTCGGCGGTTCGAATCCCGGCTCCTCCTGTCTACATGTTTGAAGTGTCCTCGAGCAAGACACTGAACCCCAGATTGCTCCCGATGTGCTGGTTGGTAATACCTTGCATGGCTTCCGCCGCAATCGGTGTGTGAATGTGTGTGTGAATGGGTGAATGTAATGCACAATCTATGTAAAGCGCCTTGGATAAAGGCACTATATAAATGCACAATTTACCATTTAGCAGAGTCATGGGAGAAAATAATAAAGATACAATTAAAAGATTTGTCTGCAAACCCCCCGTCTGAAAATAATGTTATGCTATAGGGAACCTGCCCCCATACAAGATCTGTGTGGTTATTACGTTTCAAGACATATTCCATTGCAGATGTTCACATTTTTCTTCACGATTTCCATACAAATAGCAGATACAGGTTTAAACTTAATGGGCCCATAGCCTATAGTTGCTTCCTGGCGAATCCTGAGTATTGATTCTAGCTCAGTGGTTTTCAACCAGTGGTCCTTGAAGGGGTTCCAGGTGGTCCCCAGCTAAATGATGGAGAGTTGGTAACCAAATTAACCCTTTATAGAGCTGCATCCGCATGACTTAATTTATACAAGATGTCTAGAGAATGTCAAATAATTGTCATTCATGTCATTAGGTCCGTCTGTGGCTCAAAATCCTGAATAAATAATGGCCCTTGATATGAAAAGGGTTGAAAACCCCTTGGTCTATAGCATGGCTGGCAGATTCAAAAACTATATTCCAGAAGCTCCCCTATTAATTAATTAAGAGACCACGTTAAAATGAGCAAAATGTAATTTCATAAGGATCTCTGGAAATGTAGCACTGCATGCAATTTGTACATAGCCTAAATGAAGAAAAGGAAAAGCATTAGGCATTCCTAAGAAACCATTCTTTTATGTTCCTGGAGTTTGCCTCGGAGGGATCTAAGGGAGGACATTAAAGGTTTCTTGAGCTCACATGTAGGCCTAGATCGTGTTCCTAATGACATTTTTAATGAGCCCTGCTTTCCTGCTAAGACTGGGAGCAGAGTGGTTCAGCCCTGGGTGAGAGATGACAAGGACATCATTTCTTGTGAATGGTAAATGGTGCATTTATATAGCGCCTTTTATCCAAGGCGCTTTACATAGATTGTGCATTACATTCACCCATTCACACACACATTCACACACGGATTGCGGCGGAAACCATGCAAGGCACCAACCAGCACATCGGGAGCAATTTGGGGTTCAGTGTCTTGCTCAAGGACACTTCGACATGGGAGGAGCCGGGATTCGAACCGCCGACCCATGGATCATTGGACGACCGATCATTGGCTCTACCTCCTGAGCCACAGTCAGGTGTTATATAGTGTAGCGCATCATCTGAACAACTATAGAGCGCCGCAGTCCCCGCCCCCTTTCAGAAAAGTGAGTGGCCCAGGAAGTGGAAGCCCCATGCATTCTCCCATCGGCACTTTTAATATAATTTATTTAAAGACGGTTACGCCGCGGACAAAGCCAATTCGGATCGTGACGAATCATGACAATGAACACAATATTTTGGGCCGATCAAATCATTAGAAAGAAGAAAAGAAAGTCAGGAGACAACACTATTTGTTTTATTTTTCGTCTTATAAATTATTTGATCGGCCCAAAATATTGTGTTCATTGTCATGATTCGTCACGATCCGAATTGGCTTTGTCCGCGGCGTAACCGTCTTTAAATAAATTATATTAAAAGTGCCGATGGGAGAATGCATGGGGCTTCCACTTCCTGGGCCACTCGCTTTTCTGAAAGGGGGCGGGACTGCCGCGCTCTATTGACCTGATAAGGCCTGCCGTTGAAATAAAAAAAAACGTTCACTCTGAAAGAATATATATTCAACGATGTATGCCTCATTTTTTACGATTTTTCTAAAATAGCAGACCTACAAGCTCGTAGCGCGCCATCTGCTATTTTTCAATAGCTAAAGTATAACATGATGCTTAGTTAGGAAAAAAAAATACCAAAAGGGTTACTGTCCAGAATGGGTTAAGACTGTGGACGATTCTACAAATGCCTTCTATAAATCAGTAGTTCTCAAACGTTTTGGTGCCAAGGAGGACCGCCCAAAATGTACTTGCCCCAGACCCTGCCGTCGTTCCGTTATAGGCGTTCCGTTATAGGCGTTCCGTTATAGGCGTTCCGGGGCACCTATAGGCTGCTATAGTGCCACCTGACAGCGCATCGCAGAATACTGTATGGAAGACGAAAGCGTTATTCCACTTTCCAGGTTCTGACGGGTTAAATTAATCATGATTACGTAACACAGTTGAAAAGCTAATGTGCACAGTGTCACAAATCAGATTTGTTTTCCCCTCCCCCCTTTTGTTTAAAGGCCATGTTTGTTAACTGATCATCTTTTCATCTTCCATTACGGTGTCTATTTATTTATTCTCTCTCTCTCTCTCTCTCTCTCTCTCTCTCTCTCTCCCTCTCCCTCTCTCTGTGTCTCTCTCTCATCGTTTAAGCTTTGGCAACGTGACATATAGCCAGTCAGTCAGTTTGGCGAGCAACTGCACCGGAATGATTTGATTATGCATCCTTATCCCTCCCATCCAGCCCTTTTTTGGACGCCAGTCCAGTTTCCTTTTTTGGAGAACTGAATTGAGTGCAGGTGCAGATGAGATGAGATGAGATGAGAAGAGAAGAGGGGGATCCAGGCTCATCTCATCTCATCGGACGAGATGAGGCGAGCCTTTAGAGATGAGCAGGCCTTATAGTCCCACTGACTAACGCGTGACGTTTTGGAGTTACATGAACCACACGAGCGAGCGTCGCCGTTTTCTGCCCCCTCAATGTCCTAACTCTGTCTTACCCTATGGCTCTGGTAATGTGGGGCTAACGGGATGTCAGACTAACACTGTATACTACTACTACTAACTAACTAACACTACTGTTCGCCCATGGCTGTGTACTTGTACGTGAGAGCACAGTGTACTTGATAATGTATTATGTACTGACTGAACTGTAGCATACTTTATAGTTAGCTACTGGAGAGACATCTCAGACAGCAAGGTCAGCCTTGCTGCAGTTAGCGGTTGGTTATGTCTCAAGTGTTGCGTCACGTCATTATAGGATCCAGCTCTATATATATGTTCCTGTATGTGAGTAATAATACATTTTGTGAACCTTTAGCGTGATACTGTCTCATGTCGCGCTATCGTTCTCCCGGGCCCGTCGACCGCCGCCGCCGTACCAAAGGTATCGTCACACACCACCCAGCCGGCACACCTGTCAGAACCACACACCACCCAGCCGGCACACGTACACCACCTGTCTGTCAGAACCAGATGAGGGTCCCGTAGTGGAGTTTACAACTACTACTACTACTAACTACTGTTTTTGAGCGGTGCCCCCGCTCCAATACGCAGCTATGTGTGTCCCTATGTATACGTGTGTATGTACGTGTGTCTGTCTCTGTGTCCGAGCACGGACAGCTGCAACACCTAAAGTGGCCAGTAGAGTACAGCACAGAGTGAAGTGGCACAGAGTACACTACAGTACAGGAGCCCCCCCACACGGTAACTCTGTCATTTCTCCACCGTTTCGGTAACTGTATTCCTTCTGTTGCAATACATGGTTGACGTGAGTGTTACTGACTGAATGACACTCTATAGTATATATATATAAATATATATAGTATATACTGTATGAAATATATGAATGAATAAATATATGAAAAATACTTTTGCAATTTTTTAATTTGAATCCAGAAAAGTAAAAAACAGTTTTGACATGAGGTTTCCACCCAACAGAATCTCACCACACACACACACACACACACACACACACACACACACACACACACACACACACACACACACACACACACACACACACACACACACACACACACACACACACACACACACACACACACACACACACACACACACACAATAGGCTATCCATCCTATTGTTATTCCCTCTAGGGTCTAGGTCAGGGTCTGTGGAATGAGAGATGCCAGGCTCTCTCTCCATTGGCTACATCATGTCACGTGACATGTTGACCCCACAGTCAGAGGGATCAGCATCAACAGGCCCTACCGAGCCGATGCCAGGGGTCAGGGGTCATCGATATGTCCCTAATACCTATACACGGGTCTTTTATGTGGGGAGAATTAGATTTTCTTACCCATTCTGACCTGAGATCAGATTCTACAAAATGTCTTCCTGACAGTTTTCTGAAAAATATATGTTTCTACGTCAGTGGTTCTTTCATCCAAAGCCAAGGTGGACCCTGTTGTAAACAAGTGTATAATGCTTAATTGGGTCGTCCACTTCACAGTTATAACAGTCTTTGTATTGAGTTTGTGCTTGAAATGTACTGTAATTTATTCTGCAAACTGTTAATAAATATTTCAATCAACAAAAAAAAAAGCGCTTTACATATAGATTCACACACTCATTCATACACAGATGGTGGAGGAAACCATGCAGAGCACCAACCTGCACACATCGGGACACTTCCACACTAACTCTGGTTAGTTAAGATAGGTCTAAAAGGTAACTAACGGGTCTAAAGGATTTCGAACGGCAGTTGTAATAGAGCGTCGCAGTCCCTCCCCCTTTCAGAACGACGAGTGGCCCAGGAAATAAATCCCAAATGCATTTTCCCCCATAGGCTTTTCTTAAAGTATTTATTTAAAGACGGTTACGCCGCGGACGAAGCCAACTCGGATCGTGACAAATCATGACAATGAACACAATGTTTTGGGGCCGATCAAATAATTTATAAGAAGTAAAACAAAACAAATAAGTGTTGTCTCGTGCCTTTATTTTCTTCTTTCTAATGATTTGATCGGCCCAAAATATTGTGTTCGTTGTCATGATTTGTCACGATCCGAGTTGGCTTTGTCCGCAGCGTAACAGTCTTTAAATAAATATACTTTAAGAAATGCCTATGAGGAAAATGAACGGCGATTTATTTTCCCGGGTCTCTCTCGAGGGGGCGGGACTGCGACGCTCTATTGACATTAGTTAGTAGCAGTCTGCTTGCGTACAAGTAGGCCATGCATGGCCTACTGTACTTGTGTGCAAGGCGCAACTTGGCACCTCGACAGAGTGCATTTCTAGTTTTGTACGTCCGTGTCGAAAATGGAATTTTGAGAAAAAATGTCCACCACAAGCACAGCATGATGAGGAGGAGCGTGTACCGTGCGAGAGAGATCTCCATCGCTACTGTACATGAGAAGAGCTGACTTGTTGTGATATTCTACTGTACATGAGAAGAGCTGACTTGTTGTGATATTCTACTGTACATGAGAAGAGCTGACTTGTTGTGATATTCTACTGTACATGAGAAGAGCTGACTTGTTGTGATATTCTACTGTACATGAGAAGAGCTGACTTGTTGTGATATTCTACTGTACATGAGAAGAGCTGACTTGTTGTGATATTCTACTGTACATGAGAAGAGCTGACTTGTTGTTGTGATATTCTACTGTACATGAGAAGAGCTGACTTGTTGTTGTGATATTCTACTGTACATGAGAAGAGCTGACTTGTTGTTGTGATATTCTACTGTACATGAGAAGAGCTGACTTGTTGTTGTGATATTCTACTGTACATGAGAAGAGCTGACTTGTTGTTGTGATATTCTACTGTACATGAGAAGAGCTGACTTTGTTGTTGTGATATTCTACTGTACATGAGAAGAGCTGACGTGTTGTTGTGATATTCTACTGTACATGAGAAGAGCTGACTTGTTGTGATATTCTACTGTACATGAGAAGAGCTGACTTTGTTGTTGTGATATTCTACTGTACATGAGAAGAGCTGACTTGTTGTTGTGATATTCTACTGTACATGAGAAGAGCTGACGTGTTGTTGTGATATTCTACTGTACATGAGAAGAGCTGACTTGTTGTTGTGATATTCTACTGTACATGAGAAGAGCTGACTTTGTTGTTGTGATATTCTACTGTACATGAGAAGAGCTGACTTTGTTGTTGTGATATTCTACTGTACATGAGAAGAGCTGACTTGTTGTTGTGATATTCTACTGTACATGAGAAGAGCTGACTTGTTGTTGTGATATTCTACTGTACATGAGAAGAGCTGACTTTGTTGTGATATTCTACTGTACATGAGAAGAGCTGACTTTGTTGTGATATGCTACTGTACATGAGAAGAGCTGACTTGTTGTTGTGATATTCTACTGTACATGAGAAGAGCTGACTTTGTTGTTGTGATATTCTACTGTACATGAGAAGAGCTGACTTTGTTGTGATATTCTACTGTACATGAGAAGAGCTGACTTTGTTGTGATATTCTACGTGATGCAGGGTGACATTTC
>NC_137873.1:6337123-6374623 GCF_963924005.1 Protomyctophum bolini | reverse complement strand
TGACAACAAACACAATATTTTGGACCAAACGAATAATTACAAAGAAGAAAAACAAGGGAAAAAAAGTGTTGCAACCTAACCTGCCGTTTTTATTCTTCTTTCTAATTATTTGTTCAACCCGAAAAAAAATTGTCATGATTTCTCACAACTCGAGTTGGCTTTGTACGACGCTTAAAAAAGGACTCTTTAAATAAATACTTTTTTAAATGTCTATGAGGAAAATGAACGGGCAATGCATTTCCTGGGCCCTGGTAGGGGGCGGGACTGCGACGCTCTATACACTTCAGACACAACAACAATTAAGCCCCGCCCAAAAAACACAACCAATATTTACAAGTGATGTATCGCAGCGGGAGAAACAATGCCTACTTCATTGTAGACATGACCAATGACAAAAAACTCCCATATCTGCTGGGTGAAGTACAACAATGTGCAAACACAGCAGCAAGATTTGTGAGTTGCTGTGACAGGAGAAGGATATCAAATGGAACACAACCACCCTAAAGACTAATCATTGTGTATATTCCTGCACTATACCTGCATCCAGTGATCTTGGTACATAGAATTTGATCTATTGAAGATTCTGACCTTCAAATGTAGGCTACATCATTTTTGTTTTGATTGTATTGCTTATATTGTTCTTTCTGCTTTGGCAATGTAAACGTATGTTTTCTCATGCCAATAAAGCCCTTTGAATTGAATTGAAATTGAGAAAGAAGGGCTACTGTACTGCAACCGTTCCACTCTACCTGGCAGGTAAAAACAAAAGCCACCATATTAGCATTTGAATGCCTGTGGCTGTGCCCGTATAAAGGTGTGACTGCATGACAAAACCCCAGTCATGGGGGAGCGAAGCTCAGGGGTGATAATTTGTGTTCCAATTTTGTTCAGGGATGCTCCAGCTCCCAGCCCCCCCCCCCCCCCCCCCCTCACCGCTGCCTTCTCCCCTCCCTCTCTGCCTCTCTGTTCCTTCTGCTTTATAACACTTCATTGTTCAGTCAACCGTACCTACATTCTACAGTCTACTGAAGTCAAACTGGTACAGTAACACTGTTCAGTCATTCTACTGAAGTCAAACTGGTACACAGTAACACTGTTCTGTCATTCTACTGAAGTCAAACTGGTACAGTAACACTGTTCTGTCATTCTACTGAAGTCAAACTGGTACACAGTAACACTGTTCTGTCATTCTACTGAAGTCAAACTGGTACACAGTAACACTGTTCTGTCATTCTACTGAAGTCAAACTGGTACAGTAACACTGTTCAGTCATTCTACTGAAGTCAAACTGGTACACAGTAACACTGTTCTGTCATTCTACTGAAGTCAAACTGGTACAGTAACACTGAAGTCAAACTGGTACAGTAACTCTGTTCTACAATGTAGCTGTCATCAAGATTAAAAGCTGCCTACAGAATTAAAAGTTCATTTATAAATAACTACATGAGTTAAGAAGTTCATAATGTTTTTTGTTTCATGTCAATGTCATGTTTCTATGGGTTTACTTTGTTTTCAATGTGTTTTGAGGTAATTTAATGTTTGATTGATTGACTAAAGTCACTTTAACCTCTTGAGCAAGGGTGTTTTCGATCACTGGTAATTAGCAGAGCAGGAAAGAGCCAGTTCATTCTGAGAGAGAGCTTCAGCGTGCAACAGCTAAAGTGCATTGCTGCTGCCACATGTAGATCTGCTGTTTTGAGTTCAGTTCATGTTCAGTTAAAGGTAGAGTAAGTGATTTCACTCAAAAAACCTTAGGTTTCGTTTTTGGCTGTGGGACCTAAGCCTTCGTTCAATCAGGATAGAGAGTCAAAAACTAAACCTAAGGTTTTTGACCCCCAGGGGTTAACTGGGGACAGGGAGGAACTCCTTATATGGTCAGCACACTCTATAGTAGAGAGGATTATCACAACAAAACAAAAAATAAGTGATATTTGAATTAAGTGAAATCACTGAATATACCTTTAAAGTCAATACACTGATACTGAGAAGATTTCCCCCGTTTATTCCCCCCCAAAGTGGATGCGGCCAATGAGATATATTTGTTTACATTTGTGTTTGTTTTATTGTAACCTGTGTTGTTCTTCATTATTGTTCTCAATGAGAATATTGTATTGAATGTATATTGTCTTTTATGTTTTTATTCAGTTCGCACGGCATTTGGCATACGCAAAATAAATGTCTGTACAACAAAGAACGCCTTGTGACGTATATCTATCTATACCGGAGGGGGCTACATACAATCTATACTTAAGTCAAACTGGTACACAGTAACACTGTTCTACAATCTATACTCAAGTCAAACTGGTACACAGTAACACTGTTCTACAATCTATACTCAAGTCAAACTGGTACACAGTAACACTGTTCTACAGTCTATACTCAAGTCAAACTGGTACAGAGTAACACTGTTCTTCAATCTATACTCAAGTCAAACTGGTACACAGTAACACTGTTCTACAATCTATACTCAAGTCAAACTGGTACACAGTAACACTGTTCTACAATCTATACTCAAGTCAAACTGGTACACAGTAACACTGTTCTACAATCTATACTCAAGTCAAACTGGTACACAGTAACACTGTTCTACAATCTATACTAAAGTCAAACTGGTACAAAGTAACACTGTTCTACAGTCTATACTGAAGTCAAACTGGTACAGGGTAACACTGTTCTACAGTCTATACTCAAGTCAAACTGGTACACAGTAACACTGTTCTACAATCTATACTCAAGTCAAACTGGTACACGGTAACACTGTTCTACAGTCTATACTCAAGTCAAACTGGTACAGAGTAACACTGTTCTTCAATCTATACTCAAGTCAAACTGGTACACAGTAACACTGTTCTACAATCTATACTCAAGTCAAACTGGTACACAGTAACACTGTTCTACAATCTATACTCAAGTCAAACTGGTACACAGTAACACTGTTCTACAATCTATACTCAAGTCAAACTGGTACACAGTAACACTGTTCTACAATCTATACTAAAGTCAAACTGGTACAAAGTAACACTGTTCTACAGTCTATACTGAAGTCAAACTGGTACAGGGTAACACTGTTCTACAGTCTATACTCAAGTCAAACTGGTACACTGTAACACTGTTCTACAGTCTATACTGAAGTCAAACTGGTACACAGTAACACTGTTCTACAATCTATACTGAAGTCAAACTGGTACAAAGTAGCACTGTTCTACAATCTATACTCAAGTCAAACTGGTACACGGTAACACTGTTCTACAGTCTATACTCAAGTCAAACTGGTACACAGTAACACTGTTCTACAGTCTATACTGAAGTCAAACTGGTACACAGTAACACTGTTCTACAATCTATACTGAAGTCAAACTGGTACAAAGTAACACTGTTCTACAGTCTATACTGAAGTCAAACTGGTACAAAGTAACACTGTTCTACAGTCTATACTCAAGTCAAACTGGTACAAAGTAACACTGTTCTACAGTCTATACTGAAGTCAAACTGGTACACAGTAACACTGTTCTACAATCTATACTGAAGTCAAACTGGTACACGGTAACACTGTTCTACAGTCTATACTCAAGTCAAACTGGTACACAGTAACACTGTTCTACAGTCTATACTCAAGTCAAACTGGTACACGGTAACACTGTTCTACAGTCTATACTCAAGTCAAACTGGTACACGGTAACACTGTTCTACAGTCTATACTCAAGTCAAACTGGTACAAAGTAACACTGTTCTACAGTCTATACTCAAGTCAAACTGGTACACGGTAACACTGTTCTACAGTCTATACTGAAGTCAAACTGGTACACAGTAACACTGTTCTACAGTCTATACTGAAGTCAAACTGGTACACAGTAACACTGTTCTACAGTCTATACTGAAGTCAAACTGGTACAAAGTAACACTGTTCTACAGTCTATACTCAAGTCAAACTGGTACAAAGTAACACTGTTCTACAGTCTATACTGAAGTCAAACTGGTACACAGTAACACTGTTCTACAGTCTATACTGAAGTCAAACTGGTACAAAGTAACACTGTTCTACAGTCTATACTCAAGTCAAACTGGTACACGGTAACACTGTTCTACAGTCTATACTCAAGTCAAACTGGTACACGGTAACACTGTTCTACAGTCTATACTGAAGTCAAACTGGTACACAGTAACACTGTTCTACAATCTATACTCAAGTCAAACTGGTACACGGTAACACTGTTCTACAATCTATACTCAAGTCAAACTGGTACACAGTAACACTGTTCTACAGTCTATACTGAAGTCAAACTGGTACAAAGTAACACTGTTCTACAGTCTATACTGAAGTCAAACTGGTACACAGTAACACTGTTCTACAGTCTATACTGAAGTCAAACTGGTACAAAGTAACACTGTTCTACAGTCTATACTCAAGTCAAACTGGTACAAAGTAACACTGTTCTACAGTCTATACTGAAGTCAAACTGGTACACAGTAACACTGTTCTACAATCTATACTCAAGTCAAACTGGTACACAGTAACACTGTTCTACAATCTATACTCAAGTCAAACTGGTACACGTAACACTGTTCTACAATCTATACTGAAGTCAAACTGGTACACGGTAACACTGTTCTACAGTCTATACTCAAGTCAAACTGGTACACAGTAACACTGTTCTACAGTCAATACTGAAGTCAAACTGGTACACAGTAACACTGTTCTACAGTCAATACTGAAGTCAAACTGGTACACAGTAACACTGTTCTACAATCTATACTCAAGTCAAACTGGTACACAGTAACACTGTTCTACAATCTATACTCAAGTCAAACTGGTACACAGTAACACTGTTCTACAATCAATACTGAAGTCAAACTGGTACACAGTAACACTGTTCTACAATCAATACTGAAGTCAAACTGGTACACAGTAACACTGTTCTGTCATTCATTGCCAAACCAGGAGAGTCAAAGAGTCCTCAGGGCTCTGTCTCCCCTATATACACCTACTCAGTGTTGATTCCGTCGACTAAAACTAACACATTCCAGGTGACTAAAATGTGACTATATGACTATTATAAAACATTGCTGCATTGCTGCTATAGGGGACACGGGGAGAACATGCAAACTCCACACAGAAAGGCCCTTTCGCCAACCAAATATACGGTTGGGTATATGGGCACTGATGAATATAAAGGACCCCAATGGAAACAAGCCAACAGGCTTTTTAAAATCCTCTTCTTATAGCAGACCTTGTATTGAGCTGTACTTTTGTGCTATTTTCTGCAAACTGTTAATAAAGTATTCAAATCAATCAATCAATCAATCCAGTGGTTTTAGGCTCGAGACACAAGAGAGAAATTTCTCCCCGGAACCCATGAGACTAGTGACAATAGCAGATCTACAAGCTTATAACACGTTGAGACGCGACGTGTTGCGAGCTTGTAGATCTGCTATTTTCCCCAAACATGGCAGCAGGTGTATTAAACACACGCACAGCTGTGTATGAGGAGGATCTGGGTGGCAACACACACACACACACACACACACACACACACACACACACACACACAGCTGATCTGGCAGTCTCCCATGCAGGTTTTGAGGTCTCCACTGAGACCTGTCTGTCTGTTCTATTGAGCATCATGCTTCCTTTGTACCCCCCCTCCTCTCCCCCTCTCTCCCCCCCTCCCTCTCCCTCCCCCTCTCTCTCCCCCCCTCCCTCTCCCTCCCTCTCTCTCTCTCTCCCTCTCTCTGAGTTGTAGTCGATCTGACTGCTGCATGCTCGTTACTTTCTGACCTTGAAAAGACGATATTAGAGAACAAAAGAGCAGGGATTAGAGCCCCATTTTACAATTCACACACACCCACCTCCATCCATCCATCCATCCCTCCATCCATCCATCATCCATCCCTCCATCCATCCATCCATCCCTCACTCACTCCATCCATCCCTCCCTCCATCCATCCATCCATCCCTCCATCACTCCATCCATCACTCACTCCATCCATCCCTCCATCCATCACTCACTCCATCCATCCCTCCATCCTCCAGCAAATATGTATTGGTATCCTAATAGTTTAATGAATGTATATACAGCATTAGGACGATGTGTTTTACTTTGATCCATTTGATCTTTGACTTGGAAAAGGGAAAATATGCAAAGCAGCAGCAGGACATGATGACATCATTCCTACAGCGGAGGATGACATCATTCCTACAGAGGAGGATAGGGGAGCAGGACATGATGACATCATTCCTACAGAGGAGGATGACATCATTCCTACAGAGGAGGATAGGGGAGCAGGACATGATGACATCATTCCTACAGAGGAGGACATATAGGGAAGTTACGTTTAAAGCCACTCCGTTAATCTTTCTTGATATTATCATTCACAACAATGCTATAACTTCTTTTCACTTCTTAATTCAAGTGACCGTGCAGGAAACGGTCGGGGCTATACAATAAAAACACTTATTTAACTTATATCGGGGCGACTGTGGCTCAGGAGGTATAGAGCAGGTAGTCCAATGATCCATGGGTCGGCGGTTGGAATCCCAGGCTCCTCCTCCTCCTGTCTACATGTCGAAGTGTCCTTGGGCAAGAACCTGAACCCCAAATTGCTCCCGATGTGCTGGTTTGGTGCCTTGCATGGCATCCACCGCAATCGGTGTGTGAATGTGTGTGTGAATGGGTGAATGTAATGCACAATCTATGTAAAGGTGTGTGAATGAGTGTGTGAATGGGTGAATGTAATGCACAATCTATGTAAAGGTGTGTGAATGTGTGTGTGAATGGGTGAATGTAATGCACAATCTATGTAAAGGTGTGTGAATGTGTGTGTGAATGGGTGAATGTAATGCACAATCTATGTAAAGGTGTGTGAATGTGTGTGTGAATGGGTGAATGTAATGCACAATCTATGTAAAGGTGTGTGAATGTGTGTGTGAATGGGTGAATGTAATGCACAATCTATGTAAAGGTGTGTGAATGTGTGTGTGTGTGTGTGTGTGTGTGTGTGTGTGTGTGTGTGTGTGTGTGTGTGTGTGTGTGTGTGTGTGTGTGAGTGAATGGGTGAATGTAGAGCACAATCAATGTAAAGCACCTTGGATAAAGGCGCTATATAAATGCACCATTTATCATACTATAATACTATAGGAACTGTAGCCAAACTCATTTGTAGCAACACAGCGCCATCGTGTGGATGGAAAGAGTTTTGCTCGCTGTGCAAAGACAAAGTATAATTTGCTGATGATTTCATATCAAATTATAGTCGTTTAGTTTTATTGATAAAGCTTAAGGTTTTCAGATGCAGTTATATGGATCGACGGTCACCCTACACGTTGTTGTATAGCCTATATTATATAAGCTGATCTTCTGCCATCTAAATTAAAGCACCTAAACTATATGACATCATAAACTAAAACTAAATTAATCTGACCAATTAATGAAAAATAATGTATAGGCTATATAAACGCGTTTTCACAAACCAAACATTGTCTTTCTTGAGTTGTATGAGCTAATCGACATAACAATTTAAAGCTTGATTCATCGTAGGCTTACCACAGCAGCTCAAAGGCCCTTAAAACAAGGCTCCAGGCCCTTAAAACAAGGCTCTAGACCTTAAAACAAGGCTCCAGACCCTTAAAACAAGGCTCCAGACCTTAAAACAAGGCTCCAGACCTCCCCAAACAAGCTGGTCAGGCTCCTACTTGGCCTCACCCCCCGAACCCACCTCACCCCTGCCCACTCTGACAGGCTGGAATGGCTTAGGGTCGACCACCAAGATACCCCAAATAATGTTAACAAAGTCCACACCCACAACACGAGAGGGAGTGCAACGAACCATGTGCAACCCAGATTCGGCACAAACAAGGGACTAAATTATTTTCGCTCCTATGCCACCAAAATGTGGAACGCCCTACCAACAGTCATTAAGACATGTGAATCCCTTGACTCCTTCAAAACCGCTCTCACTGTATGTTTCTTTTCCCTTTTTACCTCCTTTATGATGAATTCCTGTTCTGTTCTCTGGCTATATAGAAGTGTCTATTTGTATACGTCTCTAAATGTTTTGATGAATTGAACAAGGTGGACCCAATTGTAAACAAGTGTAATGCTTAATTGGGTCGTCCACTCACAGTTAACAGTCTTTGTATTGAGTTGTGCTTGAAATGTACTGTAATTCTGCAAACTGTTAATAAATATTTCAATCAATCAATCAATCAAAGCATACCATGGTGGAGGCTTTTATTGTCTCCAATGTGCTTTCAATTTTAATATTGCTCGCTTTGATGACGAAAATAGCCAATTTAACTAATCTCGGTAGATTTTGGGCTGTTTCCAACGCGCGGCGACGCGTTAAAGATGCTCTTGCCGTCTCCATAGTAGTGCGGTTACCACTCTCATCCCTTTGTGTCCGCTGGCCAATCAGCGCGCAGACGTCGGGGCCGCCCGTCACCGATTGGCCGAGTAAAGGAGGAAAGCTGCTACGGCCTCAAACGAAACACCGCACAGCTATAGGCAGAGAGAGGCTTGTAAATCATCTCGCCCGTGTGTGTGTGTGCGTGCTTACACACTAATATGTGTGTGTCGGACTGTCGGTTCGATGTGTGCTGATCGCTGCTGAATGATCAACACTCGTTATTTCGCTTAATATTTATACGTATAGGTTTAGTATTATAGGTTATAGTTTGGTTTTCCAAATCGTTTATTATTGCTGCCTGTGGTGATGAATGATGGTCTCGTTTTGTAGGTGAAGTCCCTCCCTTATTGTTGTTGTTCATGTAGCCTGCTCTGCACCGGGAGGAGAGGAGAGGAGGAGGAGAGAGATCTGCTAACGCAAGGTAAGGCACCATCAATGCATCATGTTTGAAATTAGATTTATTTGGGTCAGGGCGAGCCGGGAGGAGGGGGAGAGTGGGGTGGATATTATCCTACTGCATGTGAACTGTTGCAAGATCTAATTTGTTGTTTGCGGTGGAATATTCAGTGCTCTCTGTAGGCTATATACAGCCTTTCTTTGTAGCAGCCCAGCTGGGCCTTTCTTTAGAGATGATAGCCTATAGTTGATTATATAGCTAAGCTAGGCCTTAATGTCAAATGTTGACATTATTAATTGCAGCTTAGACTAATTAGCCTATAGATCAAATGCTGCCTGGCTGGAGGGCTATTTAGTTATTTATTTGTATCGATGATCGATCTATAGTGCTGTGTGTGTTAATTTGGTGTCAATGTGGAAAGTAGCTAGATAGCCTATGATTTGCTATATCGTTTCAAAAACAAATTTATCTCGTGAAACAAAGCAGTAAAATGTTTGAATTATAGCTATATTAATGGTGCATTAGTGGTGCCAGCTCGTCTGTGTCACTCACAAGACATAATAGGCTAATAATAATACTAATGTTATTTTGTGTTGCAGACTTCATGCATCAGGGTTTTTTTTAAAGCATGGTTTGTGCATGAGCAGCATTCACTTCTCAGCCTGTCTGTAGTACAGAGTTTCTACATGTAAAAATCACACCTGTGTGAAGTGAGGGGCGCTCTTATCATTGTGTACATCATCATGATTTAACATGTCTATTTGCTCGTCCACATATGACATAAATCCTCCATTCATTGTCAATGGGAATTTAACGTGTGTGTGTGTAGGACAAAATGAATGATTAAAAATGAGTGCTTCCAAACTGAAACACTATATATAGAATCTAGCTCTAAGATAAGCTCTAACATAAGCTCTATACATAACATAAGCTCTAACATAGCTCTAATGCGTTGCATTTATTAGAAAGCCTACTTTCCTTATAGTGGAAGCCAGTGATGGGCAAGCTACTTGGAAAATGTAGTAAGCTACACTACCAGTTACTCTCTATTAAATATAGCTCTCCCCAGCTATCCCCAGAGAATTGTAACAAGCTTCACTATAAGCTATACATGGCAAAAGTATAGCTATAGCTACATGGACACTACTTTCTTTTTAAAATGTTTTTATCAACTTCATGATCAAGTTTCCACCGAACAAATAGCCTATAATAGGCAGGCAAAAATGCTGAGTTTGATTGTTTATTAAAAAACATATCTTTTGGTGTCAACTTTTTCACATTTACTTGTATTAATGTACCTTGCACGTGCCATGTACAAAATATGTATGATTTTTAAAACTGGAAACGTAATAAATTAAAGGCAGTGAAAGAATAATCAAATAAACACCAAAGTGTGATCAAAAACTCAAAATGACATAAATGTCTTACATACGGCGAAGCACTCTGAGCCTTTTGAGAGGATTTTGTTTCCACCGGGAAAAAAATACTTTTAGTTACTCCACTGCGCCTTTTATATCGATATTGCCCAGAGAATTGCCTCATAGAGAATTATATTTTTCCTCCGGTGATAAAAAAAAAATCCCTTTCTGGCCAAAAAGTACCGTTTATACGTGTGGTGGGGGGCTCAGAGTGCTCCCACTATAAGGAAAGTAGGCTTTCTAATGACACAACCCGCCTTTGTTTTGGCGAGTAGCAAAAAAGTAATTTTTCATGCGAGCGGCGGAAGTTGAGAGTAACACATATATTGTAGCTCTAAATGCAACGCATTAGAGCTATGGACCAGAGCATTAGAGCTATGGATCAGAGCTATATATAGAATCATGACTGCGTGGACGTTGATAGGAAGATGCTCATAACGTGACGACCGGTGGAACCGGTTCATACTACACCCGTTTCTCCTCTCCACCTCAGTGTTGATTTCGTCGACTAAAACTAAGACGTTAAAAAAATGTTCGCCTATACCTTTTTACACTGACGGAAACTATATGGAAACTAAATGAAAACTAAGCTACGGTGACTAAAACTATAAGACTTAATATACTGACAATTTCGTCAACAAATAAAAAAGTAGACTAAAAAGGTTAGGAAGGGACTATAGTGGACAAGAGATCCAGTATAAGTCATTTTACACTCGGTTGCATGCTGAAAATAGCCGATCTACAAGCTCACAACGTGTCATTGCGACGGCATCAAGGCCCAAACAAAATACATTTTGTTCGACTAAATCAACTGTAGATTTTGTCGACAGAAATGTGACTAAAACTATAAGAGAGACTATAATGACTAAAACTAAAATCAAAATCTTCTGCCAAATTCAACCCTGATATGTGTATACCGTATAACCGTAATTTATAGGGTCCGCTGGGTGAAGGATGAATGAGCGATGGCCGATGTGGAGTCAACCTATGCCGACTTCATCGCCTCGGGCAGAACGGGCCGGCGGAACGCCCTGCACGACATCCTGCAGAGTCCCAGTGACCCGGAGGGCGGCGGGGGGCTGCCCCCCACCCTGTCCCTGTCCCAGCTGCACATCAACACCGGCGGAGGAGGTATAATGCCAAATACTACCTATCCCATTTTGGGGCGGCCCGGGAAGTTATATCCCTTTTGATGTTTGAACTGAAGCATTATAGGTTATACTTTAGCTATTGAAAAAATAGCAGATCTACAAGCTCATAGCGCGGCACCGAGTGCCGCGCTATGAGCTTGTATAGGTCTGCTATTTTTTTTTAAATCGTGAAAGTCTTTGAATATATATTCTTTCAGAATGAACATTTTTTAACTTAAATCTTTGCTTCTGGTGGGGGACCCTGGAACAACATATTTTGAGATGGGGGTCGGAGGCCAAATACATATGATTCTATAGGGGTCCTTGACATGAAATAGGTTGAGCACCACTGACCATAGGGTTTTTCCAGAAAACTGTCATGATTTAGAAGACATTTTTAGAATCGTCCTCAGGTCTAAATGAGTTATAGGATGGTAACCATAACGCTTGCCCCAAAACACACTCGCCCCCCACTGTGGACTGTATATTATACCGTATACACTGGCTCTTTATAATGTCCTGTAACTTTCAACATTTCCTCTCTGATGCCGGCATTCAAAGCAACCAAAGTTATACCAAAGGTATGGCTCCCCCATATCTTGCAAAGTATATGATTGAACCCTACAAACCCTCCTGCGCACTCAGATCAGCCGACGCAGGGAGAGCTGGAAGTATACCCTCACTAAAAACGCCGGGACAACAACGCTCCACACGTCCCAAACTCTTGAAACTCCCTTCTGGCTCCAGAACTGTGGAATGCACTTCCCATTGCAGTCAGAACTGCAGCATCACTCCCAATCTTCCGCCGTAGTCTGAAAACCCACCTTTTCAGACTCCATCATGGCCCATAGCACTTACCCCACCCCCTTAGATAGCATTTCTGTAGACTTAGATAGCATTTGATACATTTCATAGCACGTCATAGTACATATGTATATGATAGTATAGTATATATGTATAGTTTCATTATATAGATATTCCACTGCTTCTTTCTTAGCTTAGACATGTTTCATGATAAATGCTTTTCATGCGACGTATTCCCATGCTTTTTGTTCTCGCTTAATGTAAGTCGCTCTGTATTAACCAGGTTGGTTGACCGGAGTCCCTATAAAGGGCTCTATACTATAGTGACTTTGCCATTTTCACTCTATACATAAAATACTTTTGGTGAAAATAGCCAAAGGACAAAGCTCCACAAAGCTTCATATATTGTGATGCTTTTGCAAGCTTGTTGATTTGCCATTTTCCTGCAAAGGTTTTCCCCCGGAATATGGGGTGCTGCAGGGGTTTAAGTGGTTATAAGAGCGTCTGCTAAATGCCTAAATTGTAAACTGTAATTGTCCTCCTCTCGTCCATATACGCAGATGGGGACGACGCGGAGGAGAACCAGAGCTCCTCCATCACGGCCCAGAGGGAGAGGGAGCAGCGGAACAGCTAGCAGCGCCGGCGCTAACGCTAACGCACACACCCGGGAGGAGGGTGGTGGTGGTGGTGTTGTCGCCGCCAGTGCCGCCGCAAAGGTGTTTCCTAGAGGAGAGCAGGTGATCGGAGGGTAGCAGCTGGGACTTTTAACACGGGCACGGCTCCAACCCAACCCAACCAACCAACCAGCGTTCCACCGTTCATCATTCTGTACCTCTCCATACAGCACACCAAGGTGTGTGTGTGTGTGTGTGTGTAGGTTTGGCTCAGAGAGGCGGGGGATGATCGGGATCAAATGTTTGCTTGCTGAAACGATGGCGATAATGCCGATTTAGTTTTTGACTATAACTCTACAAGGGGGTGGTTCAAAAAAAGAAAAAGAAAAAGAAAACCCTGAAACATGGTTGAGGATAACATGTACTGTAGCAGATAAAAGTGTGCAAAGCACACTTTTAGTTAACGTATATAGCAGTGACAGCCATTTGTATCAACGTTGTTGCACTGAGTGGGACTTGTGAGACTGGTAGAGATAGAGCCGTCTGTCTAGACCCAGATTAATGTTGATTTAATGATTTAATCACTGGTTCCTTCCTTTTAACAGGAGAGTTGTCAAAATAATAATAATAATAATAATAATAAGAAGAAGAAAATAAATACAAGTTGAACATGTATAGGCCAAGTAATTTTGGGGAAGAGAACTAGGCTATAGGGTGCATTTGACTATCCATTTTGCGACATGTACACTTTTTAAGGCTGTGGGAGACCCTAATAATGATGGTAGTCAAATGCATTTCACTTTCATATTATAGTTGTCGAATACATTTAACCCATGCAGCTTTTTAGTGTATGAACTATGAAGTGGGACTTGTGACATCACGTTGGAATGATGACATATGATCTATTTTAACACTTGCTTGCCTCCACACACTACAGTGGTGTTTTTCATTTTGTACCAAAAAAGAAAAAAAGAAAAAAAAAAGAAAACAATTGAATTGTATTGTTGAATTTGAGCTTTCTTTATAATGTACGTATTTAAAGATACATGTTTTATTTTACTTATTTTTTGCTGTATTACTTGACTAGCGTTTGAAGCGCTGAGATTGTTCATTTATTTTTTTGTAGCCGATGTTTTACGTAACGTTTTAAGTACTTTTCAAGCGCTTCCCGTTTTCGCTCTAGACCTCCAGCAGCGAAGCCTCCTCATCCTCAACGGTGAGCTCAGACTTCAATTTAAATATTTCGCCTCGGTTCGTGCCGTTTGTGCTGCGCCAGGTCGCGCGGCGCTCGCGCGGATTCTCGTCTTCGCGTTGACTTTGTATGTATAATCGCGCTGCTCTAACCGTCCACGTCTGAACGCAGCTCAACAGCGTTATATCCAACCGTTCCCATTTTGTATTCCGTGTCACTCTCATAAAATAGGCTGTCTATGAGCTAACAACGCGTCTGCGATGTGTTCGTCTCCACACATTTAGCTAATTTTCCCTTATTATAACGATGTAAAGGATATTTCATAAAAGCAAAAAAGGTCAAAGCCTCAATTTGAAAACATTTCTTCTAAACATTATACTGTAGTGGTTGTACATATTTTGGGTCATTTAAGAAAACACAGCGATGTTTCAGACTTTCCCGTTGTTTGACAAATGGCAGAACAGGATTTCATTAGTTTAATCCATGTGCACGACGTCCGTGTGAAGTTTGTGCCTGTGGCTAGTGCTATACCCATAAAGGGCCACTTATTTTATCTGATGTTTGGGAGACAAGAAACACTTTCCTGGGGGTTTTTATGTGGGTAATAATGTGTAAAACAGGCCTCCCCCTATTTCCACAAGGAGGAGCAGTGGACCAAAGCATTATGGGGATTGTAGTCCAGGAAGGAAGTGAGCCCTGGTGTCCATGACATGGAGCCCTGCATGGACACTGAAATATCTAAAAAACACAAATTATCCACGTAAAAAAAAAACCCCCAAGTGTTTCTTGACTCCCAAACATCATTAAAATAAGATCTGGTTGCAAAAGGGGTGGAAGTGGCCCTTTAAAACCACTACCGTATAGTACGATGGTGTTGCTTGCCAAAAAATTAACTGATCTACAAGTGAGCTTTGTTGGGGAGAAACTGGGCCACCCTTTTTTGATTGGGGGGCCCAATTCCGTATGTTGCATTATAGTTGTTTCGATTGCTTTCGACAAAGAGATGCACCGATATGGAAATGACCGATGTTTAAAATAACAATTTAGCCAATAGAGAGAGGGTATGCGCGTGACATCATCATCATCATCATACCCGGAAGTTATGCGGGAACGCCCACTGAGTGACAAAAAACTACTTTCTGGCCTTGTGTCAGCCCATATACATCCAAACAGAAAAGTCCTTTTTGATTGCATTACATTGATTTAAACAACATTGAATTCACTTTGCCATTCACTTTATGCATGCGCATACCCTCTATACCGATACCGATATGTTGGGGGGTTTTTTTCACAAGAAATAAATGTTCAGAATCTACAGCTTGGTAGAGATCGACTGCAGATAACCAACATATACCAATATAGCCAACACAAAATCAATGTATGCTTTACATCAACAACAGATCAATATCGGCTATACTGCCCTGCATCGGTTAATGTCGGTTTTATTTGCCGATTCCGATATTGACCAAATAACAGCAAACGTCGTCCGATAAGCGATACATCGGTGCATTTAGGCTATTACATTTTGTGTACATTTTATTAATTTTTTTGGCTTTTTCTGCCTTTAGGCAGCTATAGTCTCAGCAGCTACAGTATAGGTGCCCAGACGGTTTGATTTTTGTTTTCGTTTTGAAAATGCTTAGTTTTTAGTGTCACAGTTCATGCATTGCAGGTTATAAATGATTAGTTTTCATGTCTTGTTGTGTAACATAATGCCGCTCCTTGATGCTCTTGTTGTGTCACCTAAATCTCGCATGTCAAAAACACGATTCAAGAACCTACAGGTTTTAATGTTTTATTCCAACTCTTGGAATAATGATCATGGGGGAGAAAAAAAAAATCATAATTTTCATCGTCTCAATATTATTGCCTTAATTATAATTGAAGAATTGTCACATGGCGGGGGGGGACTGATGCCTTTCTGTTTTTTTTTATAATACTGTACTGTTCTCTCCAGTCCTCACAATATTAACTGCCCTCTAAGTGTATATCGGATTTCAACTTGTGCTTCAAAAAACACACTTTCAAACAAACCCGTCTATAATATTATAACTGTAGATAATGCGAAAGGTGCATGATATAGCAGAAAATAATATTTAGGTGTTTGGGTGTCCACTGTCCATGACTGTTTTTTTTTAATGCCCCATATTGATTCAATAAACGACTGTTCCAAAAATGAAAACCTGTCTCGTGTGTGTACTCTACTTTACCCTATACAATTTACAATTTAGCAGACGCTCGTAATCCAGAGCGATTTACAATAAGCAAAAAAAAACTAAAAACATGGCAATACATTATCATACATAAAAAGTAGTTATCATGAAACATGGGTAAAACAAGGTAATGAAACGATCTATACTATACTATACATATATATACTATAAAGTGCTATGACTACATAAAATGCAAGTCTGTATAAAATGCTATCTAAGTATACAAGCCTATCAACCATGTAAGCAAAGCAAAGCAAAGTTACTATGTTTACCCTGCAGGGTAACTGGACTAAGCTCAATAACTTGTTTACAGCCAGGCCCTGCTCATATAGAACATTTCATGGTAGAGGTTCAATGCCTTGCTCAAGGGCACTTCAACGGTGGTAATTTTTAACGTGCCGGTCCGGGGATACGAACTATAGCGACCTTCCGATATCAAGAGCGCTCCGCAAACCGTTCGGCTATACCGCTGTCCTGCATGTGGCAGTGATATCATGTTAGAAAATTGATTATGCTATATATGTACTTCTGAAATAAGATATACATTTTAAAAGCTGTGCAGTAGGTTTGATATAGTATACAGTAACTCTATGACAGTGGTTTTCAACCAGGGGTCCGGGGACCACCAGTGGTCCTTGAGGGGAATCCAGGTGGTCCCCTGAAGCTAAATGATGCAGGGAGTTGTTAACCAAATGAACCCTTATAGAGCTTTAACTCTTGTGTAAAATGAAACCTGTACGGGCCCATTTGGTTTGGTATTGGTTTGGTTTGGTATTGTTAAACATCTGCATTACTTAATTTACAAGAAGTCTACACAATTCGAGAATGTATAAGAATTGTTATTTTGACCAACAACAACTAAATATTCTTTAGTTTTGGGTCAGAGAGGCTTAAGTGTCATCAAATGGTGGTCCGTGGCTCAAATGCCGGATAAATATGGGACTTGAAGACGGTTGAGTTTGAGTTGCACATTTAACGCAATTAACGGAACAGTAACTGATCTATTGTTGGCTTTGGCCATTAATGTGCTATACTACAAACTTTAACTTTAACTTTTATTGTAGCCATGTTATCCAGTCTTCACAGTATTGCTTTACTGACCCTCATGGTGTGAAATTCAATGTGCGCTTCCAAAACAACATGCCTTTATAAGGCTATAGGCCTAATTGTAGAAATGAAAAGGTTGACATTTGCAGTAAAAAAAAATTGGGTGCCATGCATGGCAGTTTTGTATGTATGAATTTGTTTCAGTTTGTGTATGATTAATGAGATATGATATGACCATCATACACAAACAATATCGTCATATTATGATTGTTTGTGTCGATTCAATAACTGAAAAAACTTGTGGCCCCTTTTGTGTAGCTCCACATGCCATCCAGGAGGGGGCACTAATGCCATGTTCCCAAATTGATAAGTAGACGCTATAGCTATAACCAGAGTAATGCAATAAGAGAGTAGCTAGCCTAATGACACTCCCGTTGACTCTCATTGTAACAATGGAATGCGGAAGTGCTCATTCTATCTCAATGGAATAGTTCCAGTCATATACCGTAAGCAATGTTTGGAACTATCGCCCATAAGCACCCGGTTTGCGGCGAGATCAAAGCGTACGTGTGTCACCATTCTCTTACTATACTCTGGCTATAAACAAAAGATGACCGTTTAAGAAGAGTGTTGTAGGGCTGAGTTGTCAAACTTGAAAACAACAGTGTCATTTGGACAAATGTAGCCTAACTGAAAACGAGAGGTGGTAGAAAAAATGGATTCTCAAACTTAAGACAATTAAAAAATCCCCGTCCGCGCATTGTTTTTCAAGTAGGCCTATTCGACCACAATAAAGCAAGTAGAAACACTAATAACTATAGGCCTACTGTACTTCATGAACGTTAACAGATAAGCTTCCTTTTAAATAGCTTGCCTTGTAGTCTATGTCCGTTTGCTGATTATGCAAATAAACGGACAAAAGTAGCCTAGCCTACCAGGAAGTTTCAGCACATTAAAAAAAAATCCCCAGCGAAGTTCCTCTTTCTGTATAGTGTGTGTGTGTGTGTGTGTGTGTGTGTGTGTGTGTGTCACTTCAAGCTAACGGACGGTCTGTCTGTCAGTCAGTCCAACTCCATCTGATCAATCAGACGCACACACACATCGCGCTCTGAGGACTATCCTTATTGGTAACATCAGGGTATAGGCTACACGCTTTGGATGAACGATTCTCCAAGCCAGGGAAGACACACAGGTAAGACATTATATTATAGGCTATATATATATACTTGACTTCACAGTCACACATTCGTTTGGTGAAAATATTACAATACTTGGCATTTAATTCGGGAGACTCCGGAGAGTATATGAACACAAATAATATGTAGGCTAAAGGCTATTATGAATGAATGATATGCATGGGATATTGATATTTATTAATGATGGATATGCGGGCAAGCATATATATTTAGGCACATGATATATAAGGCGGCTATATGCTTGCGGCAATAAGCTCAGACGCGCATGCATCATGTTGTACACAAATGAAGGAGCCTGACCTGATCCTCAACATCTGGTGATTGTTCAACCTTTTTCACGCAGAATTGGCCAATCAAAGACCCTTATTTAGTTGAGACTCGAGTTGCTTTTTTTATTGAATACTTGATTAATTGAACAGTTTGTAAAAATGTAATAAACAGACAGAGAGAGAGAGATGACAACTTTTTCTGCTATTGTTAGCTATAATGTTCTCGTCAGAATAGGGGGTGCTATAGGGTTCAAGCCAAGGAAAGCTGGTTAAAGGACCACTTCACCACTTTTCAACCTATCTTCATAATAGGTCCTCACTAATACTCATGATAAAATGGCACCATTTTTTCCTACTCAGTCTCATGTGTCTCATAGGAGGGCTGTGGGCAGTTCAGAAACCCGTCCATCAGTGACATCGTCATTAGGCAGATTTGTTATTTACAGATTTATTTTTACAAAGATATTTAGATTTGTATTATCGTGAGAACGATGGCTTCCATTTTCGCATTGCAACTTTTCAGGACTAGAAAGCCTGCAGTTTCTATTAGCTTGGATTAGATTCCCCATCGATGATGTCAGTGGTGGACGGGTTTACTTTTCCTTACTGTACCATACTGTGCTGTACTGTACTGTAGCAGACTGTACTGTATCATAGTGTAGTCCTACTGTGCTGTACTGTCCAATACTATATCGTTCTGTACTGTAGGTCTACTGTACTGTACTGTACTGTACTGTACTGTACTGTACTGTACTGTACTGTAGCAGACTGTACTGTGCTGTACTGTCCAATACTGTACTGTAGCGCCGTGTGTGTGTGTGTGTGTGTGTGTGTGTGTGTGTGTGTGTGCGCGCACAGTGGAATGGGGTGTGGCCTAAAATGTGATGTAATTTGTATCACTGTGAAATGTTGCACAACAACATGGTTTTGCATGCAAATGCAAACTGTACAGCAATTACGAGTACGACAGTTGCATGGATGAAAAGCAGTGCGTTATGTCTGGATGGGCATGCATGGGCAAACGCTGTGGTTTGGTAGGAGAAGGGGGTGTTGTGCATGGTGAGATGTGGGCCAACGGTGTGGTTTGGTAGGAGAAGGGGGTGTTGTGCATGGTGAGATGTGGGCCAACGGTGTGGTTTGGTAGGAGAAGGTGGTGTTGTGCATGGTGAGATGTGGGCCAACGGTGTGGTTTGGTAGGAGAAGGGGGTGTTGTGCATGGTGAGATGTGGGCCAACGGTGTGGTTTGGTAGGAGAAGGGGGTGTTGTGCATGGTGAGATGTGGGCCAACGGTGTGGTTTGGTAGGAGAAGGGGGTGTTGTGCATGGTGAGATGTGGGCCAACGGTGTGGTTTGGTAGGAGAAGGGGGTGTTGTGCATGGTGAGATGTGGGCCAACGGTGTGGTTTGGTAGGAGAAGGGGGTGTTGTGCATGGTGAGATGTGGGCCAACGGTGTGGTTTGGTAGGAGAAGGGGGTGTTGTGCATGGTGAGATGTGGGCCAACGGTGTGGTTTGGTAGGAGAAGGGGGTGTTGTGCATGGTGAGATGTGGGCCAACGGTGTGGTTTGGTAGGAGAAGGGGGTGTTGTGCATGGTGAGATGTTCGGTGTGGTTTGGTAGGAGAAGGTGGTGTTGTGCATGGTGAGATGTGGGCCAACGGTGTGGTTTGGTAGGAGAAGGTGGTGTTGTGCATGGTGAGATGTGGGCAAACGGTGTGGTTTGGTAGGAGAAGGTGGTGTTGTGCATGGTGAGATGTTCGGTGTGGTTTGGTAGGAGAAGGGGGTGTTGTGCATGGTGAGATGTGGGCCAACGGTGTGGTTTGGTAGGAGAAGGGGGTGTTGTGCATGGTGAGATGTGGGCCAACGGTGTGGTTTGGTAGGAGAAGGGGGTGTTGTGCATGGTGAGATGTTCGGTGTGGTTTGGTAGGAGAAGGTGGTGTTGTGCATGGTGAGATGTTCGGTGTGGTTTGGTAGGAGAAGGTGGTGTTGTGCATGGTGAGATGTGGGCAAACGGTGTGGTTTGGTAGGAGAAGGTGGTGTTGTGCATGGTGAGATGTTCGGTGTGGTTTGGTAGGAGAAGGGGGTGTTGTGCATGGTGAGATGTTCGGTGTGGTTTGGTAGGAGAAGGGGGTGTTGTGCATGGTGAGATGTTCGGTGTGGTTTGGTAGGAGAAGGGGGTGTCGTGCATGGTGAGATGTGGGCCAACGGTGTGGTTTGGTAGGAGAAGGCGGATAAATGGGGTGCATGGTTTAAATCGATCAATCAATCAATCAGTCTATATATGGTCATTTATATATAGTCATAGGCTAGCGGCATTTGCCCAAAACAATATCAACGTTCGATTGATCTTCTAGGGGAATGCATGAAAGGGTTTGTAACAGGGATGGATTAGTAAGATATTAACCACTATGTCAACATGTTAATGTTGGTCCTCCTCAGTGACAATAGTTAATAATTAGATCTTCATATAAGTCATATCGTTTTAGATAAGGATGGTATAGCCTATACTGTACATAGGTACAGGGTGGCGCAGTCCCACACCCTTTCGATGACGACGCCAGGCCCAGGAAATAATAATTCCCAATTTATTTTTCCCTCATAGACATTTCAAAAAGTATTTATTTAAAGACCTTTTAAGCGTCGTATACGAAGCCAACTCGAGTCGTGGCAAATCATGACGGCAAACACAATATTTTGGACCAAACAAATAATTACAAAGAAGAAAAACAAACAAAAAAAATAATAATAATGGGCCTTGATATGAATAGGGTTGAAAACCACTGTTATAGTAAGTATATAGGCTGCCACTGTGGTCTGTCCTTCATCCAGTATCATGTCAGGCTACTTGTCCAAGCAGGCGGCGTGAGGCATAATTGCCATGGAAACATATTTGTCTGTGTATACGGACGTCATGTTCTCTTCTCCCCTGTGCTTTTATTTTCTGTTGCTCACAACCAGGGGATTGATTGATGTGTTGATTGATTGATTTATTGATTGATAGATTGAAAATGTTATTCACAGTATATGCAGAATGGGTATATACATTTAAAACGAAAGCGCAACTCAATACCAAAACTGTTACTGTGCGCATGGACGACACCGTGATAAAGCGGTACATTTGTTTACAACAGGGTCCACCATTTTCAATTCATCTGAACATTTAGAGACGTACAAATGCACACAAAGTAAAAAAATAGCAAATGCAAACAAAGTAAAAAAAAATAGTATGGGGGGGGGAAAGGGGTGTGTGTGTGTGTGTGTGTGTGTGTGTGAGGGGGGGGGGGGGGGACGGGGACGGAGACTTTGACTACGGGGGCCAGTTTAGAATCGCAGCCACCCGTAGGTGCTCTTTGAGAGCGGTTTTGAAGGAGTCTAGGGATTCACATGTCTTAATGGCTGTCTGTTGGTAGGGCGTTCCACATTTTAGTGGCATAGGAGAGGAATTAATTTAATCACCTAAAAACTGAAGTGTGAATAGGCCAGGACAGTGCTAGGACAGGGCCCCTAAACCAGAGCCTGCAGGGTAGGGGCCCTGACCAGAGCCTAGGCAGGGGCCCTGTCCAGAGCCTGGGCAGGGGCTTTTTGTGGCGGTTCTGGACAACCGCGGGTCCGACTGACTCGACACCGGGCACTGCACTCCCTGCGGGGGGTGGGAGGGGGGACGGACGGACGGACGGACGGACGGACGGACGGACGTGTGTGTCGAATTTGAAGACGTACAGACACACAGAGACTTGTGGTGCATTTATAGATATTATATATACATTTTGCAAAATATTCCATATCGTAGTAAATTAGTGTCACCTGGAGACTTGGTATTCAGTAATTGGGTCTTATGATCAAAATAACCATTATAAATTGAGTACTACAGACGAAAAACAGTTTAAGTCCACACTAATTATCCATAATGTATAATTAAATGATGGATATAAGGGGTCAGGACAACGAGGCCTTTTTGTGGAGGGGCCAAAATGAAATGACAGTTTTTCGTCTGTAGTAATTAATGGTGTGTAAAGAAACCAAGAGAAGACCAAGTCTTTGTCACGGAAACATTTGTCCGTGTATGGAGGACGACCCCTGCTCACAACACGCCTTCCCTTCTCCTTAGTTATAATGTGTTTGTTTGCGTGTGTGTGTGTCATAGAAGTTGATCTATTGAAGATTCTGACCTTCAAAGTAGGCTACATAATTCTTGTTTTGATTGTATTGCTGTATTGTTCTTTCTGCTTTGGCAATGTAAACGTATGTTTTCTCATGCCAATAAAGCCCTTTGAATTGAGTGTGTGTGTGTGTGTGTGTGTGTGTGTGTGTGTGTGTGTGTGTGTGTGTGTGTGTGTGTGTGTGTGTGTGCTGTACTGCATGCGTGTGTGAGTGTCGGTCACAGTGACTGGCTGCTGCTGGCTGCTGCTAATCTTTCCAGAGCTTCTCTTGTCCCTGTCAGTATGGTTTCCTGACTGTCGCATATTAGTGCCTCAAAAATGCTGATATGTGTCTGCTATTGTTTGTTAATGTTCTCTGTTATGAAGACAAGGGCAGAGCAGAGAGGGAAGCAACACTGAAATGGAGTTCTCTTTTCTTCAGGTTGGCAGTATACAGAGTAGGCTACAGACAACCACAATTTGCAACACTATAGATTCTGTATAATGGGTTGAATCTAGAGTTCAGCCCATTCATCCAAACAGAAAAGTGTGATCTACTTGTATATTAAACAACGTTAAACTCAGTAACATTGCAGCTGTACGGAAAGCCTGAATTATAATATACTCTTCCAATTTGCAATGTGTTTGTTTCATAAAAATACACCGTGATATGAGCTACTTTCTGCTGAGAAATTCCTTGCAGGTGATTTTGAAGGAAAGCGTTGTGAGATTGATTGGAAGCCGCAGCTGCGTTACTGCGTAGCGCTTGTTTTTAATTTGCACATAATGCAGGAAGCAGCAGCAGTATGTCACGCTAATGAATAATAATAATAATACATTATTTCTAGGTACCCAAAGTCCTTATACCCAAAGTATAAGAAAAAGTCCTTCTGCACGGATAACTGGAAATGAGAAGTAGAGAAAAAAGAATCCCGCACACTGTATCTTCACTTATGAGTTTAGATTTGTTGAGCAACGTTTTGGTCAGAGAAACGTTGCACAATAAATCTAAACTCAAGTGAAGACAGTGTGCGTGATTCTTTTTTCTCTACCCCTTTTGGTGTTTTAAGCATTATGTTATGCTTTATAGCCGTTTGAAAAATAGCAGATCTACAAGCTCATAGTGCGGCACTTCAGATGGGGGGTCCGCGGCCCAATACAGATAATTCTGGAGGTCCTTGACCTCAGTGGTTGTCTTGAGCACCACTGACATAAAACATACGTTTTTCAGAAAATTGTTGAGCCTTTGCATACGCCTGTGACCACACATCTATCTGCACATTTCTAAAGTGACAATGTATGGACTTTTAGGACCGTTTGCTCTTAAAAATCACACCCGTGTGAACTGAGTGGTGCAACTCCCCTCTCTCCCCCCCCCTCCTCTCTCTCTCTCGCTCTCTCTCTCTCATTAGCAGGCAACAGTACAGCACTATCTCTCTCTGTTTCTGGCACAACAGCGCCCCTACTGGTACTAATAGTCATACTCGTGCTCATTAACGTCACATAGGCGGAAACATATACACACGGACATTGCTGTTCCTTGGAGTGGTTGCACCACTCAAAAACACCTGCATCAATCAACAAACCTATACAAGAAATTGTCAAACATTGGCCAAAATTGTCAAATATTAGCATTAGAAAGATGCAAACAAAAAACAGTTCAACAAGCTCACAACGCCTCGCAACGTAAGGCATTGTATATAGTTAGAAGATGAAAAATGTTTTATGAACTGATATGTGATGCAATGCGACGCGTATGATTTCCACATTTTCATTTACTCGGTCTCGTCTCGCATATATAATTTGCCTCAGTCTTGACTCTGTCTCGGACCAAGGGACTCGTGACTCCGCCCCCCACCGAGTCCACTCTACAACATAAAAGAACCATACAATTGTATGTCCGAGTTATATTAAAGAACTAAAATAAATTAAAGGTCCTGTACCACTACCTGCGCCAGTAAATATTTATACTGTAACCAAACTGTATTGCAGACCAAGAGCAAAACACAAAACTGTTGCTTTTGAAATTAAATAGAACTAATTTTAACTTGATCAAACAAAAACATTTCACTTCAACTGAACAATCAATAGATTTAAAATGAAAATGTTCAAACTCAGATCTTTTAAGTCCCTTAAGTTCCTTTCAGTGAGTCAAGTGAGTCAAGTAGGCTATACAAAAAGTAGTGGCAAAGGTAATCAAATAAAACATTGTATAGATCTTCTAGTTTTCGGAAATCAAATCAAATAAAAAGGCAATTAATGCATTCCTCACCCAAGTCAGGAGGCCACAGCAGCTATTTCCTTTGTCCTAAAGCTCTGAATGGATTCAGATCAGATAAACCCTCAGAAATGTTCCTTGACCAAACTTTTCTTCTTCCAGATCTCAAAGTTTTCCAGCCGCATTAACTACTCTGTGGTTTATTAATGTCTGATTATGGTTTATTATTGGCCTTAAAAGAGGCTCTTTGTCTTATACGCTCTTTGACAAATTACTACCAAACACTCCTTTTGATACCTGAACATGGAGCCATGCGGCAGCCTCACTTCCTGTAGTTTTATAGCCTTTCCTGGTACCTCACTTCCTGTAGTTTTTTATATTGACCATATGCACACGGTGGCCATCTTGCCAGCAAGGTGGTACTGGTAACTACAGTCCATTCATCCAAACAGAAAAGTCCTGTCTGATTGTATTAAACCATGTTAAACTCACCAACGTTGCAGCTGTATGAAAAGCTTGAATTATCTATTAGTTTGTTTCATGAAAAAAATCACACCCGTGTGAAGTGAGGGGCACTATATTAAAGTCTAACTCATGTTGATATGGTGATGTAATGGTGATGTAAAACAAACGGTGCCAACACAAACATTAAATTCTCTTTATTGTTAATGGCATTTAATGTTTGTGTTATAGGGACAAGATGAGGTACATTTTCCCTTCATTGTCAATGGCGTTTTTAAAACAAACATTGAACTAAAAACAAACATTAAACCTGTATAGGTATAGGACAAAAATCCACCGTAGATATGTTAGGAGCTACTTACTGTCAAGAAACTCACTTGCAGGTGATTTTATTTTTCTAAGTGTTGGAGTTTGAATGAATGAATGAATGTGAATGAATGAGTAGTTTATTTCGATCTTTCAGAGGGAGACAAAAAAATACTTTTTCTTTTTTAGGTGATCGAAAAGGCATAGGCAGAAGCTTATAAAGCTTATTAGTGCCTATCCTTATCTCAACGTATATTCCAAAATACTGTTGAAGATATGCATAACAATCGACAAATAAACAAAACAAACAAATGACATTTACAGAAGAAGAAAAGAAAATTAAACAAACAAAAAACAAAAACAGAAAACAGACAACGAGAAAAACAAAACAAGGAGGGGGGAAAAAAAGACAAAAAACTTTGGAAGCGCTTGTTGGATATCACTCGACGGCCCTGCGAGTCACCTGTTTTGAATGTGCACATAATGCAGGAGGCAGCAGGAGGTTGCTTTACGGAAAACGAGCGCTTCCAAAATCCTACACTCAGGGAAAGAAACCAACCGCTAAGAATGTCTTGAGAGGAAGTAGCTCATAACATATCTAGGGTGGATTTGATTTGTATATTATGAAACAAAATCGTGGGATAAAAAATAATAATAATACAAATAATCTTGTAATTGATTCGATGCCTACTTTAAGCCTTGGTTCTTGGTATGAAAAGCACTTGGCAGAGTTCTGTCCCACAGACAACATTGAACTACTATTGACTTACCATTCTGTACATTTGGGAAGATCTGGCCTACTTATTTCAGTGATTTGTTGCGACAGGACGACACGAACAATGACCTACGATAGAAAGTTCAACATGGAACCTATACTGTATAATAACAAGGCGAGGAAGGATGCATAGTTTATATAAATATTAAGCATTTTTATAGTCAATGATTGGATTGGCCAATAATACAATGTAATGTTGCTCAAGAGGAAAACGAAGTACATTTTGTCTCTGTTGGGTCAACAGTTTGAGGAAACGGTAAATGTGTCAAGCTTCCTCAAGTGGGAAAAAAACAATAGTTTTTTCCGGGAGGCAAAACTCAGATAAAAATCTATTTTGACTATATTTTCTATAACTAGAACGTCACACGACACAATAAAAGATTAATAGACTGTCAGAGTGTCTTCCTCTCCCCCCCCCCCCCCCCACCCCTCCGCAGTTCCCCCCTCTCTTAACCTTCCATATTAAACTCATGTTCATTGCAACTTATGTTAGCGAGCAGACACATGTCACACTTGTGACGTAGGCCTACAGTATGCACTTCATTATGGGCCCATTTCAGGGGGTATTTCCCCAAATCCGTCTTCCCTTGATATTATTTTAACTCCCTTTTTTTTAGGAAGTTCTTGACGTCCGACTTCCCTGCAGTGATCACTGACAACATTGACGCGCCATCATACGTCACCAGTTCATTTATTTACTGCGCAACCACTCCTATATAGACAGCTATGTGTGTCCCTGGGTCTCTGTCTGTCTCTGGGTCTGTCTGTCTCTGGGTCTGACTGTCTGTCTCTGGGTCTGTCTGTCCCTGGGTCTGTCCAAGCATGAAAATAGCGTTATAGCGTCTGATCACCAACAAGTGTCACTGTTGCACAGCCTAACACACAGACAGGCCAGGGAGGAGGGCTTGTACTAGCCTGGTTAATAAACCAGACTAATATCGCAGTTTCTTTTTTTTTTGCCAACGGCTGATTCGGTCTGGTTTATTAACCAGGCTAGGCTTGTACAGTACAGTACAGTACAGTACAGTACAGTACAGTACAGTACAGTACAGTACAGTACAGTACAGTACAGTACAGTACAGTACAGTACCACTCACTTCAGACGGGTCTGGTTTTTCAACTGGTGGTCGAAGAAATACAATAAAATACAAATCTTCACTTTCCTATGTATAATTACTAAATGCATGGTCTTAGGGACCACATGCAATACCTCCAGGGACCTTTGTAAATGTCCCTTTGTAAATGCATCCTCAAGCGGTGCCTTGGCTTAACCCATTCTGACCTGAGATCAGATTCATGCGAGGTTTCCACTGGACACACACTGGTCTGATTAACCCATTCTGACCTTAGATCAGATTCTAAAAATGTCAGTCGTTTCTTCGATTTTTCAAAAATAGCAGACCTACAAGCTCGTAGCGCGCCACTCGGTGGCGCGCTATGAGCTTGTAGATCTGCTATTTTTCAATAGCTAAAGCATAACATGATGCTGACACCAAAATGGGTTCCCGTTCAGAATGGGTTAAATGAATAGAGAGTCCTGTGAGTGTATTCCATTCCCCTAGTATCTTTGATTTAAAAACTAAGATAAATACAACGGAAGCTTGCCGCACAGCACCTTATAAATAAATGAAACACAATGCTGTTCTCTACGAGTGGCGAGAGAGCCCAGTTTTTCATATAAAGTGTATAAAAGCTAGGGCTGCGAATCTTTAGGTGTCCCACGATTCGATTCGATTCCGATTCTTGGGGTGACGATTCGATTCAAAAACGATCTTTTCGATTTTTCCGATTCTCGATTCAAAAAAGATTTTTTTCGATTCTAAAGCAGTTTATTTTATTTTATTAAAAACAATTAAATAGAATTTTAGCATGATCTACTCCAGTCTTCTGGCATGAAAGCAGAGTACATTTAGTAAAAAGCTTGTATAATTGTAAAGGTTTTATCAACTGAATGATTTAAACACACAAAGGTTAAATCCAAGAGTAAGAACATGTCTCATGTATTTAGCTTGCACAAATTTGAACCAGTACAAAAGTTACAAAATCTCTTCTCACTCAATACCAGAACAATACATTAGTATTAAAACAGGTGTAAAATAAATACAATTGGCAGGCTTAGCTTAGCTGGTAGTAAATGCACTATGCAGAAACCCAGGCCATAATGCATTGCATGCACAGGTACATCGATTTTTGGAAAATGAGAATCGATTCTGAATCGGACAGCATTAGAATCGCGATTCTAACTCGAATCGATTTCTTTTGACAGGCCTAATGATGTATATAATATACCATACAGAGGAGAAATGTGCACGCAGCAGACGAACTGAAGTTCCATGATGTAGTTTATTCAAACGGAGTACAGCATACAGCAACAGCATCACGAATCACGCCAGCCAGCAGAGCTGGCTCACGTCTCAACAGGCTCGCGCCTCCGACTGACTGACTATGATAGCCTTGTAGGCCACCTTTTAAACACTCCACATTTGGTCAAGGGGATCGACATGGCGCATATAATTAGTAGCAAAGTCCTTTGAGCAACTCAGGTCAACACAGACCCCTAATTAACATACAACGGAATTAGACTCCTAGCTACTCCTGAGGAGACCGACACCCCTCTGTAGCAGCTGCTCACCAAGAGGTCTACTGTATGTAAATTTACACAATTGACATAGGCCTTGCAACACAGTATAATTATGAGATCCAAATATTCTTCATATTCCCCCCTTGATCATCACAGATGATCATCTAAAAATATGGAACCATAATTATCTTACACCCCCCTTGACCCTTAGCTTAGACAATACATTCAAGAAACCAAAAAATAACAGCATTACAGTACAGAATTCCCCCAACATGGTTTTCAGACATCCATACGTATATGAATAATGGAAAAATGATTAGTACAGGTAACAGACATTAAACAATACATATGCCGCTTTCAACTCCCTTTTACAAGAGCACTTTTTGATACGTAATAACCAACATGATTTACAAACTAAACTCTGCTGTCCAATGTTAAATACACAATGCCAGCTAAACCACTCTCGGATTTACGTCTGACCAACATCACACACTGGTGATCCAAGTAGATACACATTCCACGCCAGAGTCTAACAATAATATCACATATATCTCTTCATATCCATAGGAAAATTCCTCATTGATTCATAATTAGGCTAAATGACTCAACTTATCTAATTATACGACAAACACATACCAACATGAGGCCTATTATAATTCATGCTGAAAACAAACTTGACGCACTATTATTTGTTAAACAGAGAGAAGAAAGTCCATCTTTTCTCTGTACGAACAAAGGAAACTTCTTCTCTGTATGCTGCTCATTCTAGTTTACCTCGAACTGTTCGCTTAGCTGCACGGACCAAAGTTCAAGAGTCTGCACTGCTGTTTTTTCGCTGTCCTCGTCATCATCATCCTCATTCCTCTCCCCCCTCCCAACTCTGTTTACAACAGAGATGGGACGAAAAGAAAAGCCTGGAACATCGTCATCACAGACCCCTGTCTGCGAAGGCCCTCAGCTTAGGTCAGTCGGCCACTGCCGCTCCGCGCTGCGTCTCACCGATCCCCGCCCGCAAACGCTGTCCCCGCGCCGACGTGACGAATGACCAAGGCCTCCGTGTGGCTGTCGCCGCTCCATCGACCTCACCGCAGCCCACCCGTGACACCCGTCCGGTGGCTCGCACTGGTCCCCGTTGCACAACACTCCTCGCGGTGGTCGTCGTCACCATCCCCGCAGCGAAATGGACAAAATCACGGCCGGGTCGGCTCAGCTCCGCTGGAGCTCCTTCGTCGCCGCTCACAAAAACTCCCCTCCACCGAATTAGACGAAAAAAAAGCCGCTGGTTCTGTTTCATCTGACGTGATAAACACACCAACACGACCGGTTTCTGGCACCATCTGATGTATATAATATACCATACAGAGGAGAAATGTGCACGCAGCAGACGAACTGAAGTTCCATGATGTAGTTTATTCAAACGGAGTACAGCATACAGCAACAGCATCACGAATCACGCCAGCCAGCAGAGCTGGCTCACGTCTCAACAGGCTCGCGCCTCCGACTGACTGACTATGATAGCCTTGTAGGCCACCTTTTAAACACTCCACATTTGGTCAAGGGGATCGACATGGCGCATATAATTAGTAGCAAAGTCCTTTGAGCAACTCAGGTCAACACAGACCCCTAATTAACATACAACGGAATTAGACTCCTAGCTACTCCTGAGGAGACCGACACCCCTCTGTAGCAGCTGCTCACCAAGAGGTCTACTGTATGTAAATTTACACAATTGACATAGGCCTTGCAACACAGTATAATTATGAGATCCAAATATTCTTCACTAATAAAAGCCATCACATATATACTGTACTTTACTTTGCCAGTGTGCCTTTGTGGTGCAACTGTGTTCCTTTTAAAATATTAGCATTACAATATAAAATGTGATTCTCAACTGAAAATCTACAACTTCCTCCCTTTTTCTTTTTTTTGACCAAGTGCAGATTAGAAGGAGCCATAATTTGCTGTGTTGAAGTCTTATTACTCAAGATGACTCCCCATGAATCACACTCAGAAGTGTTGAAATAGTGTACACATGTACTCAAATCCTGTTAACGTTTAGTGCTAATTTTTGTAGATATAGTACAAACAAATGTATTAAACCGGTTGCATTTATACATACAGCTCTCTGATAAACTCTGAGAACGGTGGCAAACATTATAGGCAAGTGGAGCGCGGCTCAGCATTCTCTGAGATCTAGAAGCTATACTCTTGATGACCAGAATGAGTATTTGAATGCTGATAAAGATCACACAGTCATTGTTGCCTCCTGACTGTCTGGGCACAACAATGGCAGCCGCTGAGACTCAGGGACAGGAAGTCTCTCCGGTGATCCATATTATGCCGAGTGAATGAGTGACTTTATGAGCAGCATGCGCTTGGGCAGGGTGTGTGTGTCTACAGTATAGCCTATGTGTGTATGCGAGTTTCATTTATGTATTATTGTTATTATTGACTTGATTTAGTTCAAAGTACAAAGAGTATAGGCCACTGAGCTGCATGGTAACCGGCTCAGTGGCCTTATTGGTTCAATTTGAAATACTATAAAGATGTGATCCAATGGCTCATTGCTTGGCACTCGAGTGAGCAATCAAGGGTTGCATTAGGGGGTAAGTCCCTGTGACATACTATAGCGTCACGTCCAGGGGATATGTGTCAAGACACCTCGCAACGCTACAGAAACATGGAAATGGCCGTACAACATGGCCACACATGGCTTAATGGGAACCTTTTGTTCCATATGTTGCAATTAAGGCCACTGAAATGAGTATAAAACAAAACAAAACAAAATACAATAATCTAAATCTACCAGAGAAAGTAATGTGTGTGTGTGTGTGTGTGTGTGTGTGTGTGTGTGTGTGTGTGTGTGCGCGTGTGTGCGTGCGTGCGTGCGTGCGTGCGTGACCAGCTTCCTGCAAAGGTGATCGAGAGGGAAACCTCTGCCCTACATCTGAAACCACAGACAGTCAGACAGACAGACAGACAATACTGTATATACTGTATAGCAAGCAATGTTTTTATCAGCATGCATGCAATACAGCACGACCTTGACTGGAGAGACGATCTATATAGGCTAATAACAGAATGAAATATGACACCAAAGGGAAACGATTTAACGCTCTCAGAGTCACAAATGGATACGTTCGGAATGTGACTGTTTAACGTGCTGCGTACGTACTTATAGATCAGTTCAGTGGTTCCAATCCCGTTCAGGACACCAGGCACACAATTTTACTAATCGGTCTACGAAAGAAAGAAAGAAAAAACAACATTATAGTGCATCAAAAGTATATATAATCAGCTAACTATACTATAAAAAGTGGTCAAACATTGGTCAAATAAATAATGTAAGAAAGATAATAATTATTATTATATACATATATTTTGTGTTGCTCAGGAGGCACTAAATAACACGTTGTATAATGTTATATTCTTAAGGTTATCTGTCATTCATTCATATAGCTATATGCTTTTCTCTTGGTGGTACGTGAATACACAGACATCAGGGAAAGGGGATACTGAAGTAAAAAACATTGAAGGTTGTGAAATTCACTCTCCTCTCCTCTCCTCTCCTCTCCTCTCCTCTCCTCTCCTCTCCTCTCCTCTCCCCTAAAGTGAACTTTATATCCTAGCACTTTTTCTGAATGTAGCCTTTCTTATTTTGTATCTTTGATTCTATACCTGCACTAGATGCGCCCAGACCTCATGTTTATGCTATGGTGTCTCATGTCTGTTGTTGTCCTGTATTGTTTGTATTGTTTGTATGTTTTAAACCACACTACTCTTGCTGTAAACCTAATTGCCCTTCTGGGACATTAATAAAGACCTTGACCTTGACCTTCTCCTCCCCTCCCCCAGAATGGGTTGTAAGAAGTCCAAGCTGAAGAAGGATGGTCCCATGGGCGGTGTGGATGTGGATGTGAAGACGAGCGAGCGGCAGCCTGTACGTACCGACCAAACCCTCTATGTCAGAGACCCCACCTCCAATAGGAAAAGGGGCACCGTAAGTATAGTCAGACCCCCGTCTGAGCAGAGAAACAGATATACAGTATAGCCATGCATTTCCACTCGCTGTTTTCATGCATTGTTTTATTTTGCAGTGGTAAACTTGTACTGTGGGGCCGGGCGAAATCTAAAATAATTATTAAAAATAAATTAAAACAGTAAATGACAAACCACGGCCCCCTCACGTATTCAGAAGGACAGTATCAGTCAACAGAAAATAGTTTTTTTTTGTGTTTTCGATTAATCTGTCATGGTTAAAATGATAACATGTTTTAAGGGGGGGTTGGGGCAGCTAAAATTAATATCAAATATCTAAATATTGAATCAAGCAACTTAAAAACTGTCTGGGGGTTAGGTACCGGTAGATGATGAAATGACAAATGAAAGCTAGATGATGAAATGACCAAAAGTTTTTTTGAAAGTGAAATATCCCTTTAAATCTGTTTTTTTAATAATGAAACACACAATTGGCTGATATATGCCATATTTCATAATCAGCTTGTACTTCCTTGTGCAATGAAATAGTGGATTGCAATAAGATGGAAACTACGTTGAAATTCTGCACGTGGAAGTTCTGGACATTTCTGTATATGAAATTGCAAAGTTGTACCAATCAACGATTGCTTCACATTTTGCACACAGATACGTAGTTAAATTATGTGAACTGCTTATGAAGTCCCTTTTGGTCAGTGAGGAAAGTAACTATACTCAAATGCAGAAATTCGAGTCATTTTTACGTACTTATTCCGTACGTATTTCCAGTTTTCAATACTTTTTCTTCCACTCCACTACATCTCAAATCCGAACCACTACATTTATCAGAAAACTTTAGTCATGAAGTCACTTTGTAGATTTTGATTATTATTACAATACGTATATTGCGTCTATTTTCAAAAGCTCTCTATGCATTTTAAACATTTGTGAAATGGGATATTCAGTGTAATGATGAGCACCATTACTTTTGGCTATAGGCTACTTTAAGTATATTGTGATGCCAAAACTGTTTTACTCAAGTACATTTGTCTACATTGTGGTATTAATACTTTTACTTTTACTAATGTGAGTACTTCTTCCAAAACTGTCCGTGTCTGTGTCTGTCTGTATGTGTGTCCGTGTCCGTGTCCGTGTGCGTGTCTGTGTGTGTGTGTGTGTGTGTGTGTGTGTGCGTGTGTGTCCGTGTGCGTGTGTGTGTGTGTGTGTGCACGTGCAGAGCAGTGCAGGACCGGACTCAGGACTGCTGCCCGGTCAGGTGTTCATGAAGTTGGAAGGTACGGGGGAGGGGCTAATTGACCATATCGGTACAGGGGGCGGGGCTAATTGACCATATCGGTACAGGGGGCGTGGCTAATTGACCATATCGGTACAGGGGGCGTGGCTAACTGACCATATCGGTACAGGGGGCGGGGCTAATTGACCATATCGGTACAGGGGGCGGGGCTAATTGACCATATCGGTACAGGGGGCGGGGCTAATTGGCCATATCGGTACAGGGGGCGGGGCTAATTGACCATATCGGTACAGGGGGCGGGGCTAAATGACCATAATTATCGCCGGTCAGAAACCTTTGTAGTCCAAAGCCGTTATACTTTCCAGGAAACGGGGAAACTAAACCGACTAAACTGACTCTTGAGCCAATATAAAGAAGATGTATATATTCTCTCTATATTTGTCCTGCCCACCCTATAGTGGGGCATGCAGGCTAGAACCGGTCCTGGGGTTTAATAGCTAAAATATTCAACTATACAAGCTCACAACACTCACTCGATGAAGTGTGAAACAGGGCAATAAACATGGAGATGGGACGCGGTTTCTGCCCGATCAATAAACATGAATATGAGATCTATGTTCTCTTTGTCTTTTTATACCCTCATACCCTCCGCATTCCCTTAGTCACAGTGTTTTTTTAACGCATTTTGACCCGAGTACGATTCTACAAATCCCTTCGACAGTATTCTGGAAAAACCCTATGTTTCTGTCAGTCGTTCTCAAACATTTTCATGTCAAGGACCCCCAAGATTATATGTAATTGGCCGCCGACCCCCATCTGAATAAATATATGTTGTTCCAGGAACCCCCCATAGAAGCATAGATTTGAGTTAAAAACGTCCTGAAAGAATATATTCAAATTTCAAAGATGTGCATGCACTACATTTTCACGATCTTTCAAAAAATAGCAGACCTCGTAGCGCGGCACTCTGTGCCACGCTATGAGCTTGTAGATCTGCTATTTGTCAATAGCTGCTTAAAACACCAAAAAGGATTTCCGCCCAAAATGGGTTAAAGGTGCATATTGTATTCATTCTTTGCATTAATATCAGCTTTATCCAACTATATCAGTACTGTAATGATTGAAGTATGACTCTCTCTCTCTTGTGTCGTCGACCCGCAGAGCAAAATGATGGTGGCGAGAAGATCATGGTGGCGATCTATCCGTACCAGGCCCAGCACCCTGACGACCTGGGCTTCAAGAAGGGAGACAAACTGAAGATCCTAGAAGAGTAAGTCAAGATGTCTTCCGCCGTAGTCTGAAAACCCACTTCTTCAGACTCCACCATGGCCCGTAGCACTTGCCCTAGCCTAGCCCATCAGGCAGCGGTGGCCGAACGGTATGCGGAGCGGTCTTGATATTCGAAGGTCGCTATAGTTCGTATCCCCGGACCGGCACGTTAAAATGACCACCGCTGAAGTGCCCTTGGACAAGGCATTGAACCCCTACCATGAAATGTTCTATGAGCAGGGCCTGGCTGTAAACAAGTTCTTGAGCTTAGTCCACTTACCCTGGGTAAACATAGTACCTTTCCTTTTTCCTTTCCCCTTAGATAGCATTTTATGTCGACTTAGATAGTATTTTAGACAGACTTATGGCTCGTTACGTAGACGGCACTAGAATTGCATTTTATGTAGTCATAGCACTTTATAGTACACATGTATATTGTATAATATATAATATAATATAGTATAGTATGTATAGTTGACATAGATACTCCACTGTTACGTTCTTAGCTTATACACGATTCATGATAACTACTTTTTATATTATGTGACATGCTTTTGTTTTTGCTTAAAAGAGCGTCTGCTAAATGCCTAAATTGTAAATTGTCTTCATCCATTTTTTCCATTCACATCACACCTATAAGGACTGTACTGGGAGGGTGAACCATTTGTTTTCATAGACATAATGCTAGTGATTCCAGTATCTCACAAACATATACTGCATGTATATATGTTTCTCCCAGACATGGGGAGTGGTGGAAGGCCAAGTCGCTCTCGACCCGGAAGGAAGGATTCATCCCGTCTAACTACGTGGCTCAGGCAGACACCATGGAGACCGAGGAGTGAGTGAGATCATATCTGAACAATGTACAGTACATTTACATTACTGTTTATCTCTCTCTCCCTCTCTCTCTCTCCATTGTTGCGCACGCACGCACGCAACCAAAACCCTCCTGCAGAGATACGCTGTATAAAATAAACACAACTATAGTTATTTGTCGTCACCCTAAGATTGTTGTGGAATACTGTGAAATAACAATAACAATAACCTGACCCTGTTTTTACAGGTGGTTTTTCAAGGAGATCACGAGGAAAGACGCAGAGAGACAACTGCTGGCACCGGCCAATAAACCCGGAGCGTATCTCATACGGGAGAGCGAGACGTCAAAAGGTATATAAGCACATCTTTTAGCGCTTTCTTTTCGAAAATGAACGCCATATACTTGATCAAACTACGTAACTAAAGTGTCACACAAAAGTATCACAAATAGCAGACCTACAATCTCGAAAACGCAGCCCAGCACTTGGTCATGGTCTCTGTAAGAGTAGGTGTCGGTCTTGACCTGCTCCTCGATGTATATGTAAAATGAGACAACTCGTGATTTGACATTATCCGTTATTACATTTGGGATAATTTCATGCCCATATATTTGTGCCCATGGAGCACACACCTTTGTGCGCCAGTTCAGGTGACCAAGTCATACACCGTGACGTGTGCGGACTATGCATTAGTGCCGCTTGGAAACTAAACACAATATAAACAGTGGGAGAGGGGTGGGGCCGAGAAAGGCCTGACTTGACAATGACATGCAGTGTGAACTTATATTCTTAGTATAACGATCTTGTATATCTACAGTTTGTGGCTAATGTTACCCCCACAATGTGCCGTCTCTCTCTCTCTCTCTCTCTCTCTCTGTCTCGGCCCTCCATGCAGGCAGCTACTCGCTGTCCCTACGAGACGTGGACCCCCAGGGCACGGACGGGGTGGTCAAACACTACAAGATCAGAACTCTGGACAACGGAGGCTACTACATCTCGCCCAAGATCACCTTCAACGACATCTCCAG
>NC_137873.1:6297148-6336923 GCF_963924005.1 Protomyctophum bolini | reverse complement strand
TACTCGCTGTCCCTCAACGACATCTCCAGCATGATCAAACACTACCACAGTGAGTTCAAGACATCTCCAGCATGATCAAACACTACCACAGTGAGTTCAAGACATCTCCAGCATGATCAAACACTACCACAGTGAGTTCAAGACATCTCCAGCATGATCAAACACTACCACAGTGAGTTCAAGACATCTCCAGCATGATCAAACACTACCACAGTGAGTTCAAGACATCTCCAGCATGATCAAACACTACCACAGTGAGTTCACGACATCTCCAGCATGATCAAACACTACCACAGTGAGTTCACGACATCTCCAGCATGATCAAACACTACCACAGTGAGTTCACGACATCTCCAGCATGATCAAACACTACCACAGTGAGTTCACGACATCTCCAGCATGATCAAACACTACCACAGTGAGTTCACGACATCTCCAGCATGATCAAACACTACCACAGTGAGTTCACGACATCTCCAGCATGATCAAACACTATACCACAGTGAGTTCACGACATCTCCAGCATGATCAAACACTACCACAGTGAGTTCACGACATCTCCAGCATGATCAAACACTACCACAGTGAGTTCACGACATCTCCAGCATGATCAAACACTACCACAGTGAGTTCAAAACATCTCCAGCATGATCAAACACTATACCACAGTGAGTTCACGACATCTCCAGCATGATCAAACACTACCAAACAGTGAGTTCACGACATCTCCAGCATGATCAAACACTACCACAGTGAGTTCACGACATCTCCAGCATGATCAAACACTACCACAGTGAGTTCACGACATCTCCAGCATGATCAAACACTATACCACAGAGTTCACGACATCTCCAGCATGATCAAACACTACCACAGTGAGTTCACGACATCTCCAGCATGATCAAACACTACCACAGTGAGTTCACGACATCTCCAGCATGATCAAACACTATACCACAGTGAGTTCACGACATCTCCAGCATGATCAAACACTATACCACAGTGAGTTCACGACATCTCCAGCATGATCAAACACTACCACAGTGAGTTCACGACATCTCCAGCATGATCAAACACTACCACAGTGAGTTCACGCCATCTCCAGCATGATCAAACACTACCACAGTGAGTGAATTCACGTCACATTATTTGTCCATACTCTGGGAAACGTATCTACGCAAAAGGTTAACTTTTTTCTAGAGATGTCGCAATCGGTATCAGGAAAAGTATCCTTATTTGTCATATCGGGTCATATCGGTATCTGTGAATATGCCAGTCTAACCACAGATTCGACACAGGGGGTAAGGGGTCGACAGTTGACACTATGGCAGGTAAATAAAATGTTGACACGTGGAGTTTGCTTTGGAGTTGCCCCAAAGTGCACAAAGTGCACATTTGAGTGAGGAGTCTGCTATAAACACAACACCAGATATATACTGTATATAGCTAGATAGCTATAAACACAACACGAGATCACGACACTAGTATCAGTATTCAGTATCGGTTTTGGCTAACCCAGAAATGTAGGTATCGGGGTCGGATCGGAAGCGAAAAAAGTCCCTACTTTTTTCCATTTCAATTATGTCTATAAAACAGAACAACCAGATTGTGTGTGTCTACTGTCTATAAAACAGAACAACCAGACAGCCTGTGTATTCTGTGTGTGTCTCTTTAAAACAGAACAACCGGACGGCCTGTGTATTCTGTGTGTGTGTGTGTGTCTCTTTAAAACAGAACAACCGGATGGCCTGTGTATTCTGTGTGTGTGTCTATAAAACAGAACAACCAGATTGTGTGTGTCTACTGTCTATATAAAACAGAACAACCAGACAGCCTGTGTATTCTGTGTGTGTGTCTATAAAACAGAACAACCAGATTGTGTGTGTCTACTGTCTATAAAACAGAACAACAACCAGACAGCCTGTGTATTCTGTGTGTGTGTCTATAAAACAGAACAACCAGACAGCCTGTGTATTCTGTGTGTGTCTATAAAACAGAACAACAAGAAGGCCTGTGTATTCTGTGTGTGTGTCTATAAAACAGAACAACCGGACGGCCTGTGTATTCTGTGTGTGTCTATAAAACAGAACAACCAGACAGCCTGTGTATTCTGTGTGTGTCTATAAAACAGAACAACCAGACAGCCCTGTGTATTCTGTGTGTCTCTTTAAAACAGAACAACAACCAGACAGCCTGTGTATTCTGTGTGTGTCTATAAAACAGAACAACAACCAGACAGCCTGTGTATTCTGTGTGTGTGTGTCTATAAAACAGAACAACAAGACAGCCTGTGTATTCTGTGTGTGTCTATAAAACAGAACAACAACCAGACAGCCTGTGTATTCTGTGTGTGTCTCTTTAAAACAGAACAACCAGACAGCCTGTGTATTCTGTGTGTGTCTATAAAACAGAACAACCGGACGGCCTGTGCCGCAAGCTGGAGCGCTCCTGTGAGAAGCCCAAGGCCAGAAGCCCTGGGACAAAGACGCCTGGGAGATCTCTAAAGAGTCCATCAAGATGGTGAAGAAGCTGGGAGCGGGACAGTTTGGGAGGTCTGGATGGGTGAGTCACGCTTTTCTTCTCATGTATAACGTGTATATATTTACTTGACGCCGTGTCCATCAAATCTTTTTATAGCTTTAATCAAACACTTATAGCTTCATAGTAGTTTTACAGTAAGTAAAGCTTAGTTCTTGTAGTGGAAAAGATCCTTCCTTTGAGATGTTTCTCGGTATCAACCGCAGGTAAATAGTTTATTTACAGAAACGACAGGTCCGTTTACATGCTAGTAGCGCTCGTTGACTGTGTCTGTTTGGTTAGCAAGGGCTTTCCAGTCTGAACGATGAAGTGAAACCAAATGAGTGTCAGGCTACAGTAGCCTACGTTTGTTGATCACTGGCACCTGTTCAGGCCTGGTTTATGGTCTCTCATTGGCATGCACCTGGCACACATTGATATACATCTAAGGAGGAAACTGGACAGCAGATTTGCATTGGCAATGACACATAAGCGCACACACCCACACCTTGATCACTCAGAGTGGGAGGGTGTGTGTGTGTGTGTGTGTGTGTGTGTGTGTGTGTGTGTGTGTGTGAGTGAGAGAGAGAGAATAGAAGTGGTACAGACATACAATTCACGTTCACATTTGTATATTTGCAAAGCTGAGCTCTTCCTGCTAATCCACAGGTTAACAGTGAGACGAGACAGGTGACTGTTGTTGCAATTCCACTCATGCAGCGCTTCAGCGCAGATGAAGGAGATGACCGTCATGTGGTCTTAGTGGTTTATGAGAGGCCGCGCTCTTCGCCAACGTTACATAATAGATATAAATGATTATAGGTTGCTAAGCAACGGATTACAAACCGGAAGTGAACACTTCACCTGCCATATCCGCCTCTACATTTATGTATTTATATTTATAAACATTTATGTATTTAATTATTTTGTATAATTATACTTTTCACCAGATTGCATTTTCGATCAAAACAAGCTTTGTTTTTAACGGGCTCATAACTAAAGAACCAATGCTCGCAGTTACAACGTAACATTTCACAGCGTGAAAGTAAATGCGATCGCCCGTCGCTTTACACAGCAAGGCCAAGTTCAGTCAGAGGCTCTGCAGAGCACAGTACAGTACAGTACAGTACAGTACAGTACAGTACAGTACAGTACAGTACAGTACAGTACAGTACAGTACAGTACAGTACAGTACAGTACAGTCTGTCTGTCTGTCTGTCTCTCTCTCTCTGGGATTTTACCATGCTTTCATCTGGATATGATACGTGGGACATTTAGACTCATCACATTGTAGTAACCCGACGAGGACAAACAGTGACACCATGTACAGTATGTACTGTACAGTATCTACCTAATCCTAATGGTCCCCCCGGAACCCATGGAGCTGCATATCAGGAAGCTTCCATCAGCTTTGCAAATATCCAAATGGCCCAACGGAGGAGCCAGCCAGCGGCCAACCCTGTCCTCTCACTGTGGTGATCGACTGACTGACTCAGCAGGAAAACTGGGTTCCTGGTTTCAAGTTCATGTTTTCGTACGCCCACAGTTCTTAAACACTTATCAGCCCACGGACCCCCATTATATTAGAAAATATGCCATGCAGGGCGGACCCCCATAAGAGAAGATTTTAACGCTCTAGCAGAGCCTGTTTAATTTCAAGGACCCCCAGTTTGACCATCCATTAGTCTACGAACCCCCATGTAATGGCATTTCTATCTCTGGGACCTCCAATTTATGTTGTAAAATCACTGTTAGTTTAACTCTGAGAGTGTACAAATGGAACCAAATAGGGTCCATTTGGTTCCATTTCTACACTCTCAGAGTTACAGACCCATAAGGGTCCATTTGGTTCCAAACTATCATTTAGCTGCAGGGGACCCCCTGGAACTCCCTCAAGGACCCCACTTTGGGAACCACTGCCGTAATGGCTTACTCTTACTTACTGTATACACATAATACACAGAATGCAATTACTGTATACACAGGTACACAGAATGCACTGTTTGGACTACTTACTGTGGGCCTGTCATTCAGAACCACCAGGCAGGACTACTTACTGTGGGCCTGTCATTCAGAACCACCAGGCAGGACTACTTACTGTGGGCATGTCCTTCAGAATGCACTGTCTGGGCTACTTACTGTGGGCATGTCATTCAGAATCAGCAGGCAGGACTACTTACTGTGGGCATGTCATTCAGAACCACCAGGCAGGACTACTTACTGTGGGCCTGTCATTCAGAACCACCAGGCAGGACTACTTACTGTGGGCCTGTCATTCAGAACCAGCAGGCAGGACTACTTACTGTGGGCCTGTCATTCAGAACCAGCAGGCAGGACTACTTACTGTGGGCCTGTCATTCAGAACCAGCAGGCAGGACTACTTACTGTGGGCCTGTCATTCAGAACCAGCAGGCAGGACTACTTACTGTGGGCATGTCATTCAGAACCAGCAGGCAGGACTACGTACTGTGGGCATGTCATTCAGAACCAGCAGGCAGGACTACTTAGTGTGAGCCTGTCATTCAGAACCACCAGGACTACTTAGTGTGGGCATGTCATTCAGAACCAGCAGGCAGGACTACTTAGTGTGGGCATGTCATTCAGAACCAGCAGCAGGGTACAGCTGTGTTTCAGGCCCTGCTTGCACATGCATGTCCCCCCAGAGAGAAGCGTGACAGTTGGTGTTTGTTCTTCGGCGCTCATTCATGCCTGAACAACAACGACAGTTTAAAGCCCAGTCCTTGTTCCTCATACTTGTTTTTAGACCTGTAAAACATGACCCTCCCAGCTGTTCTGTTCTCTGCACCTCTCACTTCCTCTCTTGGGGGTTTTGCTCAGTGAGTATATAGAGGAACTTATAATAGGGACCATTAATTGCTTATGCTAAACTATATCCTCTATAAACTGCCTCTTTGGCACAATGACTGTGGTTTGGTTTAGCGCCCGCCGCCCCCGCACGCATCTATAGCCGGCGAGCCAGACACCGAACATTGGACCTGTGATGTCATGACTATACTTTTTATTTGTATTTTTTCTATTCACTCGGTCATTAAGGTCCACAGAATGAGAGGTCTGCTCTGGTCCTTAAAGTCCACAGAATGAGAGGTCTGCTCTGGTCCTTAAGGTCCACAGAATGAGAGGTCTGCTCTGGTCACTAAGGTCCACAGAATGAGAGGTCTGCTCTGGTCCTTAAGGTCCACAGAATGAGAGGTCTGCTCTGGTCACTAAGGTCCACAGAATGAGAGGTCTGCTCTGGTCACTAAGGTCCACAGAATGAGAGGTCCGCTCTGATCATTAAGGTCCACAGAATGAGAGGTCTGCTCTGGTCCTTAAGGTCCACAGAATGAGAGGTCTGCTCTGGTCCTTAAGGTCCACAGAATGAGAGGTCTGCTCTGGTCACTAAGGTCCACAGAATGAGAGGTCTGCTCTGGTCCTTAAGGTCCACAGAATGAGAGGTCTGCTCTGGTTCTTACGGTCCACAGAATGAGAGGTCTGCTCTGGTCATTACGGTCCACAGAATGAGAGGTCTGCTCTGGTCATTAAGGTGCACAGAATGAGAGGTCTGCTCTGGTCATTAAGGTCCACAGAATGAGAGGTCTGCTCTGGTCCTTAAGGTCCACAGAATGAGAGGTCTGCTCTGGTCCTTACGGTCCACAGAATGAGAGGTCTGCTCTGGTCCTTACGGTCCACAGAATGAGAGGTCTGCTCTGGCCATTAAGGTCCACAGAATGAGAGGTCTGCTCTGGTCATTAAGGTCCACAGAATGAGAGGTCTGCTCTGGTCATTAAGGTCCACAGAATGAGTGGTCTGCTCTGGTCACTAAGGTCCACAGAATGAGAGGTCTGCTCTGGTCATTAAGGTCCACAGAATGAGAAGTCTGCTCTGGTCCTTAAGGTCCACAGAATGAGAGGTCTGCTCTGGTCACTAAGGTCCACAGAATGAGAGGTCTGCTCTGGTCATTAAGGTCCACAGAATGAGAGGTCTGCTCTGGTCATTACGGTCCACAGAATGAGAGGTCTGCTCTGGTCATTACGGTCCACAGAATGAGAGGTCTGCTCTGGTCATTACGGTCCACAGAATGAGAGGTCTGCTCTGGTCATTAAGGTCCACAGAATGAGAGGTCTGCTCTGGTCACTAAGGTGCACAGAATGAGAGGTCTGCTCTGCCCGAAATATCCCGAAAAGCGAGACATGGCCAAAGCATTTCCGGGCGTCCCCTGCAGCCAAAAACGTTGAGAACCCTGGTCTATGGTGTGGTATATACAAAAATGACAATTACTTTTCCGGCAGAGCAGACCTCTCATTGTGTGGACCTTAATGACCAAGTGAATAGAAAAAAAACACAAATAAAAAGTATGTCATGAATTAATCCATAACCGTTGAGCTTTTGGGTCTGTGGCTCCCCGACTAACCCACTTATTGCCAGCGACTGTCTAAAAGCCCCTGACACGTTGAACGTGTCAGATGCTCACGTCAAGAAATGCAAGAAACATCTGCCAGCTCTCTCTCTCTCTCTCTCTCAGCCTACTACTACAACAATGCCATGTCTCTCTCTCTCTGTGCCAGTCTATTATAACAATAGCATGTCTCCCTCTCTCTCTCTCTCTCTCTCTCTCTCTCTCCCCCCCTCTCTCTCTCAGCCTACTACAACAATGCCATGTCACTCTCTCTCTGCCTATACTATACAACAATACCATGTCTCCCTCTCTCTCTCTCTGTCTCTCTCTCTCTGCCTATACTATACAACAATGCCATGTCTCTCTCTCTGTGCCAGTCTATTATAACAATACCATGTCTCCCTCTCTCTCTCTCTCTCTCTCTCTCTCCCTCTCCCTCTCTCCCTCAGCCTACTACAACAACGCCACCAAGGTGGCGGTGAAGACCCTGAAGGTCGGCACCATGTCGGCCGAGGCCTTCCTGGAGGAAGCCAACCTGATGAAGACCTTGCAGCACGAGAGGCTGGTGCGCCTCTACGCCGTGGTCACCAAGGTGGAACCCATCTACATCATCACAGAGTACATGTCTAATGGTGAGAGATAGAACCTGTACCAGAACCAATTTACACCATCACAGAGTACATGTCTAATGGTGAGAGATATAGAACCTGTACCAGAACCTTTACACCATCACAGAGTACATGTCTAATGGTGAGAGACAGAACCTGTACCAGAACCCATCTACATCATCACAGAGTACATGTCTAATGGTGAGAGATAGAACCTGTACCAGAACCCATTTACACCATCACAGAGTACATGTCTAATGGTGAGAGATATAGAACCTGTACCAGAACCCATTTACACCATCACAGAGTACATGTCTAATGGTGAGAGATAGAACCTGCTGTACCAGAACCCATTTACACCATCACAGAGTACATGTCTAATGGTGAGAGATAGAACCTGTACCAGAACCCATTTACACCATCACAGAGTACATGTCTAATGGTGAGAGATAGAACCTGCTGTACCAGAATCCATTTACACCATCACAGAGTACATGTCTAATGGTGAGAGACAGAACCTGGTCACCAAGGTGGAACCCATCTACATCATCACAGAGTACATGTCTAATGGTGAGAGATAGAACCTTATGTGGCCCCCGGACCCAGCCAAGACCCAGCCCACAACAGCTCTGCCAATCGGGCTCAGTCCTATTTTGGCACGGTATGTTGCGCGTTGGTCTGGCGAGTGGGAGGCTCCGGGTTCAATCCCCGCTTCCGTGCAATGCTACACGTACGTCATTACAGAGTACATGTCTAATGGTGAGCGATAGAACCCCACATCATCACAGAGTACAGTGCAGTACAGTGCAAAATGGCAAGTGCCCAGGCCCCCAAATTATAATTATTTTAGGAATATTTTTCAATAATAATTATGATAATATTGATGAGATTTTTTTTTAATGGAATATTTTACATTGCGTAAAATATACCTGTGTTTATAGTGATGGTGTGACAAAACAAAATGTTAAGTGTTCTGTGCTTTAGAAGTAGAGAAAAAAGAATCCCTTCACTTGAGTTTAGATTTATTGTGCAACGTTTCTATATGACCAAAACGTTGCTCAACAAATCTAAACTCAAGTGAAGACGGTGTGTATGGGATTCTTTTTTCTCTACTTCTCAGTTCCAGTTATCCGACACACCGGCCTGTCCATTGTAGGTGTGCAGATTGCAGAAGGACTTTTTCCTAAAGTGTTCTGTGCTTGAAACGCAAATAAACGCACTCCTCTTCCGTAACTGCTCCTAAACCATCTTCATCTGGTGCAGAAATAAGACAACGTCCCAACTGATATCACGAGGGCCTTTTGGCTTTTTATTTATCCCAAGCGAAAACGTGAAAAACTGCAAAGAAATCACATAATATTTTTTTAACCACAATGAATTATTACCACATGAAATTATGTGCCCTCGTCAGTCAGTCATGCTGTCTTTTTAAATGACCATGAATTGTCCATATTCTCACAATGACATGCCCGCGTGTCACAAACACAAACAAATACACGATACAATGGCAATATAACTTTTACAGACACCAAACAAAACAATTGGGAACATACCGTATGCGCCTTCTGCACAGACTTTTAGGAGTTCAGTTAAGTTCTTGTTCTTTTTTATATTCTTTTCTTTCTTATCTTTTGTGGAGACTCTCTGACATGAAAGAGCTCCTCTCTTCACCTCTGCTCTGTTTTGTTCTGCCCAAGCATGCCCAAACCCAACAGGTGATTGAAATGAGGTGATTAGCTGCTTAGGTGAGCCTAATTCAACCTGCCCATGAAACAGACAAACAGACCACAAATACAGAGCACAGTAGATGGCACTATATCTCACCATGCATTTACCATACAAATACCAAAATATACAGTTTGTTGCCCAAAACAAAAAATACAATTTACCATATGCATTTTCAGAAAAATAAGCTAAATACAATATTACAGCATACCCATAACTGGGACAGCTACATCTTCCACTGTCTCTCTACATTCACTCCTCTTCCACTGTCTCTCTACATTCACTCCTCTTCCACTGTCTCTCTCTTTATATTCACTCCTCTTCCACTGTCTCTCTATATTCACTCCTCTTACACTGTCTCTCTACATTCACTCCTCTTCCACTGTCTCTCTCTTTATATTCACTCCTCTTCCACTGTCTCTCTATATTCACTCCTCTTACACTGTCTCTCTACATTCACTCCTCTTCCACTGTCTCTCTCTTTATATTCACTCCTCTTCCACTGTCTCTCTATATTCACTCCTCTTCCACTGTCTCTCTACATTCACTCCTCTTCCACTGTCTCTCTACATTCACTCCTCTTCCACTGTCTCTCTCTTTATATTCACTCCTCTTCCACTGTCTCTCTCTTTATATTCACTCCTCTTCCACTGTCTCTCTATATTCACTCCTCTTCCACTGTCTCTCTATATTCACTCCTCTTCCACTGTCTCTCTACATTCACTCCTCTTCCACTGTCTCTCTCTTTATATTCACTCCTCTTCCACTGTCTCTCTCTATATTTCCAGGAAGCCTCCTGGACTTCTTGAAGAGCGAGACAGGATGCAAAGTGCAATTACCCAAGCTCATCGATTTCTCAGCCCAGGTAATTTCCACATGCAGCGCCTGGAGTTTGTCTCACGGCGTGTTGCTTCACTGTAGGTCTCTTCCTGACACGGGCGTTGTGTAAGAGACGCTGGCGTCACTTGTTCCACTGGTCAAAGGCAAAAAAAGAGGAACGCTTGACTAAAAGTAGCACACTTGGCACTTAATCGCTCAGTTTCACACAGTGGTGTAAAGTAACTTTAAGTTTAAAGTGGGTTAAGTCCTGTACTTAACCCATTCTGACCTGAGATCAGATTCTATAAATGTCGTCTACATCCTGACAGTTTTCTGAAAAAGCTACGTTTCTGTGTCAGCCGTTCTTCGATTTTTCAAAAATAGCAGACCTACAAGCTCCTAGCGCGCCACTCGGTGGCGCGCTATGAGCTTGTAGATCTGCTATTTTTTCAATAGCTAAAGCATAACATAGTGCTAACACCAAAAGGGGTTCTCGCCCAAAATGGGTTAAGTACAATTTTGAGTTATTATTTTTTTTACTTTTTCCAGTACTTTCACTTCTACTCCACTACATCTCAGAGGCAAATATTGTACTTTTACTCCACTAAAATTATTTGAAAAATGTATTAACCACTTCAGCGCTATAGATACATTTCGGTCATTTTGATAATTGCAGATCTACAAGCTCACAAATGAGTTACGATGCGACACATTGTGGGCCTGTAGATCTTTGAAAACTACACACAATGACTACTACATGTATCTTGATGCCAATAATACTTATATAATATTATCTGACTTACTTACTTGTAACAAATATTTTTTATATTGCAGTATTGATACTTTTGAGTACTTTTCCCCACCAGTTTTATAATCGATCCATCTCAATAATAATAATAATAATAACATTTCTTTACAAGGTTGCCAGATGTTGTACTTGCACTTCCTGTTGTAGAGGAAGAGGATGTATTCGTGGCACAAGGCTGTTTGTTTTCTTCTTCTTTCATTTTCAATGTTTCACCACCTTGGGAAAAACGACACCATAGTTTCAGAGAGAGAGAGAGAGAGAGAGAGAGAGAGAGAGAGAGAGAGAGAGAGAGAGAGAGAGAGAGAGAGAGAGAGAGAGAGAGAGAGAGAGAGCACTGGAACGACAACATAGTCTCAGAGAGAGAGAGAGAGAGCCCTGAAAGGCAAGGTGCAGCACTGGGGGAGATATAGATGGTCGACTACGATTGGCCAAATGTTGTCTGTATAGTCGACTATTAGGCAACTACAAAAAAAAGATGCGTGATTTGACTGAGGGATTGGCAGTCGAATCAGTCTGACAAAACATAACAAACACATAAAAATGTTATGAAATAGAGGATATGACTCCATTTGGGCTGTGGGGGGGGTTTTCAATGTCTGGTATCTGTAATTGCTCGCTTTCTCCCATGATATAGGCTATACCGTATATCGTTTTTTTTTTCTTTTTACAAACTATTTGTTCATTATTATAACAAATTAGGCCAATCTCTAAACAAAAACATTGACTAATCGACTAAGATATTGGTACTCCCCTGATCAATCGTGTGTGTGTGTGTGTGTGTGTGTGTGTGTGCGTGTGTGCGTGCGTGCGTGTCTCAGATAGCAGAAGGCATGGCGTACATAGAGAGGAAGAACTACATCCACAGAGACCTCCGTGCGGCCAACGTGCTGGTGTCAGACAGCCTCCTGTGTAAGATCGCCGACTTCGGACTGGCCAGGGTCATCGAGGATGACCAGTACACAGCCAGAGAGGGTACGTGTGTGTGTGTGTGTGTGTGTGTGTGTGTGTGTGTGTGTGTGTGTGTGTGTGTGTGTGATATCCCGGTGTAGTGGCAAACCTCCTCTTCTTTAAGTTTGCACACTTAAATGTAGCAGTCTATGGCTATAGGGCAAAAGCTTGACGCACAAAAGGAGTTCTTCACAGTATTGTACAAAAAAAGAGGTTCTTTACTTGATAAAAAAAACAATACAAAAACTTATTGTCTTTCTGTGTGTGTATGTGTGCCTGTGGTCAAAAACTGTGTTGCTCCCAAAGCTGCTTCACTTCACACTGCCACCAAATGTGGTTTACAATATGTCGGAGAGACAGGTCAAACAATAGGTACTAGGCTGGGACGACACAGATACAATATTAACAATGCCAAAAAGACAACCACAAGATTGGTGCAACATTTCATGGCTCACGGCATTGAAGCTCTAAAATGCGCTGGACTTCAACACAACCCCAACTGGACAGTAGGACAAAGACGTTTTAATGAAAAACAGTGGATTAAGAACCTCAACACGGATTTTCCTGGAGGCTTAAACATGCCTAAAATCAGATCTTGAACACCACAAAACTTAAACTCAGGATTAAACTGGAGAAATCTAAAAGTGATTGGATCAGACTTCCTTCGGATACATGGCGAATGCCTTTATTCCTTGCATTGTGCACAGTGCACTGAAGTCTTTTAATCCCCCCCCCAGACAATATGAGTTGCTAATCAACATGGCAAGGAGCATCCCATTAATACAATTAACTCAGAACTCACAGAAGTGCATTCTACAGGTCATGTTAACCTCCTAATATCACACAGGTGCATTGTATAAGACTCTTACACCCGGGCTCCCCCAGAGTTAGTTAGTTAGTTAGTTAGTGCCGAAGTGTCCTTGAGCAAGACCCCCTGAACCCCTATAATTGCTCCCGATGTGCAGGTTGGTGCCTCGCATGGTTTCCTCCACCATCGGTGTATGTATGAATGAATGTGTCTTGGCATGAAGGCACTATATAAATATATAAATAGCTCATTCATTGTTATTGTCTCCATGTTTTCTTCCCCCCACATGGTGACTGGACTTTTATCCTGCCTTTCTCTGCCACTCCGTGGATTCCAGTAACACAGGAACTTATATAGGATGAATGAATCACAGGCTTTCCCCGGGATGGCTCTCATGTCATCGTTTTAATTCCATGATGGAGAGGTCTTTTTTTTTTTACTATTATCAAAGGGAAACTGGGTCCCCTTTGATAAGTGACAACCCAAGAATGTCATTTCCTTGTGAATGACAAATTGTGGGGATGACCGTCGCCAGTATCACGCAAGTACAGTAGGCTAAGGTCACAGACGCATGAGCGCGGAGAGCTGTGGCTGGCCTGGAGATCAATCTGCGCTGTGGTGGGCTTGTAGATCGGCTGTATTTTGCGACGCAATTAATGGACACGATGAAGTGTCAAAGAAGCCAAGGGGTTTCATTTGTCATTAATAAGGTCTTAAAAGTCACTTTAGAAATGTGCAGATACCTGCATACACCTAGTGTATACAACTGCATGTCTTGCCTGGACTTTAAATTAGCTGTGTTTCTATTTGTTGTAATTCATATTCTCCTATTATCTTTCTATTTTAATTGTATCTATCATAATCTGTATTAATTTTAAAGTGCACTGTTGCACTCTGTGTTTGTTTTTATTCTGTAAGGCACTTTGAATTGCCTTATGTATGAAAGGGGGCTACGTAAATAAAATTGCCTTGCCTGGCCTATGTTGGGTTATATACTGTTGATAGAGAAAACTAAGCTGAGCTAAGCAAACTAATCATCTCTGTGTGTGTGTGTGTGTGTGTGTGTGTGTGTGTGTGTGTGTGTGTGTGTGTGTGTGTGTGTGTGTGTGTGTGTGTGTGTGTGTGTGTGTGTGTGTGTGCGCGCGTGCGCGTGTGTGTGTGTGTGCATACCTGCATGTGTGTGTGTGCCTCTCTCAGGAGCCAAGTTCCCCATCAAGTGGACCGCCCCCGAGGCCATCAACTACGGCTCGTTCACCATCAAGTCAGACATGTGGTCGTTTGGCGTTCTGCTCTACGAGATCGTCACCTACGGGAAGATCCCGTACCCAGGTGACTGATTATAACATAGCAAATAGAAAAGAGCAGATCTACAAGCTCACAACGTGGCGTTGCACTAGTGCTAACGCGTTGTGAGCTGGGTGCTATTTTTTTGGCACCCTGCAGCTTAGTATAAATGAGGCATTTCAGGCTCCCCCAAAATGTAGATTGTAGATTTAGCCAACTGACATCTTCTGATATTTTAGTCGACTGGAACTAGACTAAAACATAAACAAAAAACATTTCAGATGACTAAAATAATGACCAAAACTAAATGGAATTTCATTCAGAAGACTATGAGTGAATCAAAAGTATGCCGTCAACATTAACACTGCTGCAATGACAGACTGTAGGTCTAGTACTTCAAAGTGCTATGAATAAAGCATTGCACGACTGTGTGCTGCCCTCTGCTGGTCAAACAGGCATACTGCACACGCTGGTTTGCTTCTCTCTCCTGACACTCTTGTTTAGTTCAAATCAAATCATTTCAAAGGAGCATGAGAGAACATGTGTTTACAATGCCAAAGTTGTGTCAAAAATAGTGTCAAAATATAATAAAAAGTTGGAAAATGGGTATGCTATCAGTTGGAGGGGGTACAGCATTGTGTAAACAGAGCTTAATTTGTCACATTGCGTCATATAATTATTTATAGTTTATAATTTATAGTTATACAGGGTGTCACACTTTGTCCTAGTGTGAAGGTAGTGTGGGCCCAAAAATGGCACCGAACCAGCTCAAAAATAGTGAAAAGTGTTGAAAAGTATTTTGATGCACAATCCATTATCTAATACGTTTTTATTCACCTTGCAGAGTTCACATGAAAGGGTCGTTCCTACAAAAAACAAGTATATAATACAGCCCACTGGCCAGGTTGGCTCTATCGAGGTCTTCTCTGCACCCTGCTGTGCAATCCTACATTGATTGCGCCAGGCAGTGGCAGGTGCTCCTGATAAAGGCTAGGCCCCTCCCATATGGACCAAACCAACCCTGGATTGATTCCACAATCATACCAGTGCATTCCCAATGTCCAGAGACGTCACAATTCATAACATACCTTTTAGTGTCACATAATACTATAAATTATCCACATAATATGATTAAAGAGTTCTCCTCCCACTGTTGGCATGTTCCCCCATACCCCACAGTATAGTTGCTCCCTTCAATGAAGTCAACAATCAATTATCAATCAACAAATTACACAATAAATAATGTCAAACTAATCTCATTCTCTGCTAATTCAAACCCTGTTTGTTAACGTCAGTCTCAGTGGCAGGGTGAACTGCCATACAGGGTATGAAGCTTTTTTTTTTTAAACAAAAGGTTTAGCCATAGTTTTGCTGAGGTTTACATTTTGGAATACCTGGTGGCGACCGCTTCGAGTGTGCATGTTTTTTTGGAGGGGCGAGTTTCTTGTATTCGTACCCGTGCAAATCGAGTGGATGAGCATGTCTGTCTGTGACTCTGTGTGACTCAGTGTGTGTGTGTGTGTGTGTGTGTGTGTGTGTGTGTGTGTGTGTGTCTTTGTGTGTCTCACGTGCCCATATAATATAGGTGTGTATAGGCCTCACTCGCACCTAAGACACGAGCACAAGACACACTTGTGTCCTCCTGTGTGTTTTGTGTATTTCTGTGTGTTGTGCATTTCCAACAATGGGAGTCACATGGTTTGAAGACACAATCTTGTCGCATGGGGGGGGGGGGGGGGGGGGCAGAAGACAGCCATGCAACAAGAAAGGTTGTGTCATGAAACCATGTGACTCCCATTGGAAATGCATTGGGGGCGGCCATGACACACAGAAGACAGACACAGGACACAAGTGTGTCTTTCGTGTGTCTTAGGTGTGAGTGAGGCCATAGTGGACACACACACACACACACACACACACACACGCACAGACACCATCATCTCATCCGCGTGTCATTCATTCACTCTATGCCATTCAAAGGTATGAGCAACGGCGAGGTGATGTCACGCCTGCAGCACGGCTACCGCATGCCGCGGCCGGACGTCTGCCCCGCCCCCCTGTACGAGGTGATGACCACCTGCTGGAGGAACAAGCCCGACGACCGGCCCACCTTCGACTACATCCAGAGCGTCCTGGACGACTTCAACAACGCCACCGAGGGCCAGTACCAGCAGCAGCCCTAAGACGTTAGGGGAGGGGGAGGGGTACTCTCCTTCAGGTTTGAGTAAACGGTCCCCCATCCATCCACCGCCCTCCTCTCTCGTGGTGCAGTGGCGTGCACAGACATTTAGAGGGGCCGCAGGTGCTCAAGTGATAAAAAAGGGCACCTTGTGCAACGCGTGGAACCGGCCAGGTTGCCTTAATAGTGTGAGATTTATAGACTTGTTTGTGGGCCCTAAATAATATATTAGAAGCTTTTAATGAAGAATTGACTAATGTCACCATGGTCCACATACTGTACTGTTCAATATATATATATATATATATATATATTTTTTTTAAGGGCACATTGCCAAAGGGGCAGGGGGTGCTCTAGCACCCCCTAGTGTCTATCTGTGCACGCCACTGGTCTCGTGACTTACCGGGTTGCAACTTGGGGTCAAACCCGAATGAGATTCTACACTATAGCGACAGTATACCAGCAGCAGCCCTATAGGAATGGATGGGTGAGGGGAAATAATTGTATATAGGTATATTTTAGACATGAGATGGGGGGGGGGGGGGGGGGGGGTTGGGGGGCATATTAAAGTGGAACTCCTTCTATAACGCTATAGACCAGAGCTAAAAGTACCATAGCATTAAGGAGAACTCCTTCTAACGCTATGGACCAGAGCTAGTTTATCTGTATAGCAGTGGGGCAGCGGTGGCCGAACGGTTTGCGGAGCGGTCTTGATATCGGAAAGGTCGCTATAGTTCGTATCCCCGGACCGGCACGTTAAAAATTACCACCGCTGAAGTGCCCTTGAGCAAGGCATTGAACCCCTACCATGAAATGTTCTATGAGCAGGGCCTGGCTGTAAACAAGTTCTTGAGCTTATAGTCCAGTTACCCTGGGTAAACATAGTACCTTTCCTTTCCTTACCTTTCAACAGCAAGGCAATTCAAAGTAGCAAGACATTAAGACAGAGCATTAAGGATGTGCAAATAAAAACATAATTTAAGTTTGAATACAATAAAACTTGTTGAAACAGCCTTGATCTAGCCGTGGTTCAAACGAGCACCACTTCCACACCTAATCAAAACAAAGAAATCAGCTGCTCTGTTTTCCTCGGTGGCTATATATAGGCTATAGTTCATTGGGGCATTTGTGGTCGTAGTGACTATACGTCTGTCATTAGATTTTCTTAGTTTTAAGGGTAACTGTTGTATAATCAAGCAACATTACACTTCAGTGATGCTTGCGGAACTCGACTATACGTCTCGTTCTTGACCGAATCACTGTCGTGGCAATAATCACACCCTCTGGTGTAATATTGCTTGATTATTTTCAATGCAATACATATACATTTCTCCGCTGACACATGATAGGCCTTAACAGCGGACTATATAGTTAGTATTGTTTAAATACTATACATTTCATACATTGTTCAAACAACATCCATCTTTGAAATTGACAACAATTTGCTGAAGCCAGGGATGTATTATGTTGTCATTTCAGTCTTGTTTTCATCAACAAGTGAGTGAAGGGTTTGGTCACCTTTAAAGTCAACTTCATATTGAAGTGCTGTATAACTAATCCTACCGCTGTGCTTTTCAAACTCTTTATATTTTATTTTTCAATTTAGGAAATGTTCAAACGCTTCGATTGCCCTCAGCTATTTCATTTCCTAGAGAGAGAGAGAGAGAGAGAGAGAGAGAGAGAGAGAGAGAGAGAGAGAGAGAGAGAGAGAGAGAGAGATATGTCAATCATTTTATGTTGTTCTTTTAATAAAGGTACTGAAGGTTTGGTGTTAGCGGAGCCTCCGAAACTTTATTTTTTAACGTATGATTTTTTTTTTAATTTTAAACTGTAGGTAACTGTAGTTAAAATAACACAATTATATCAAAATGTCTGCTATGGAAAATGTGGAATAATATTCTTCAAGCTGTACATTTCATTTTGCTTTTTATATCAAGATTATCTGTATGTTTTCTTCATACGGTTTGATCATGAAGAAGATGCTTGAATAAAGCTTGCAGTACATTTTTATTAAAAAATGTGCCATTTTGATCAATTAAAAATGTGAAATACATATTTGTGTTGGTTTCTTATGAGGACCCATCCCCACCTGACTGACAATAACACTTGGATGGATGGATGGATGGATGGATGGATGGATGGATGAGATGGATGGATGGATGGGTGGATGGATGGATGGATGGGTGGATGGGGGGATGGATAGATGGATGGATGGATGGATGGATGGATGGATGGATGGGTGGATGGGTGGATGGATGGATGGATGGGTGGATGGGGGGATGGATGGATGGATGGATGGATGGATGGATGGATGGATGGATGGATGGATGGATGGATGGATGGATGGATGGACGGACGGACGGATGGGTGGATGGGGGGATGGATGGATGGATGGATGGATGGATGGATGGATGGATGGATGGATGGATTGTATTGAGTTGTGCTAATGTTAATAAATCTTTCAATCAATCAATCTCGACACGGAAAGTGGAGATTGATTGATTGAAAGATTTATTGTATAGTTTTATACAATATGTACTGGGGGTCCGTGCTTCATGATCTCTCTCTCGGCTAATTAATAACGGGTCCTTGGAAAGACATTGAAGCGACCCCTGCTTTAGGCTAAAGAAAGCTATAGAATTCAATGTGTCCTCACAAAAATACCATTCAATAATACAGATTTAGAAATGTATTGTTGCTTGAGAAGAAAAAAAGTACTGTAGGCCTACTGTACTGTAGTGTATATAGTCATAGAGCAAATTCAGAAAGGAAAGACATTGTAAACAGTGCCATCGAGTGGTAAAAGGGTAGTTCTCTCCCATCGCCACTAGATGGGAGTGTAGGTCTGGTGATGAACACTACGGCGGTTAAGAGTTACATTTTAAAGTAGCTTTGTCTACAGAGCATCAACAAAAGAGATTTGTAGCCTATTAAAGGATTGATTATAGTAATAGAATATTAACAGGCTAGCACAAGATTCACCAGTGGCTTAATCTAATTCACACAGGGTTCTTCATGAGGCCTTACCTTACGACTTTTTAAACATTTGCTGACATGTGGTGTTGCCTGAGCAGGTAATTTCTTACCATAGAGTTAAAAATGTTGCTCTAGGTTAAAAGGTCCGTAGGCTACATAGACAAAAGTAATGTGGCAAAGACTTGGCCTTGCCCGTGGCAAATTACATTTGTTATGGTTTTGGTTTGTAATGTCGGATGTCAAACTAACACTAAAATCACCCCGTTGAAGACCAACACAGTGCTGTTTGCATCTATGGCACATTAGGGGTCCATTCAAGAGCTGACCTTAAAGGAGATGTCCATGCTAGAAGGCTTTCTTACCTTAATGTTGTAGTCGTCTCCACCAAAGAGATCCAGGTGTTATATTGTGCTAAAGCACATTATTGGCGCTATATTTTACCCTATCATAAGGTTATACTGTTGTATTGTTTTGTGAACTGTATTTGTACAATGTACTGCGTTGAGGACCCCCTCTAAAATGAGATGCGACATCTCAAGGGGTTTATCCTTTCAATAAAGGTATAAGCCCTCAATGCATTGCATTGAATTGAATGGGGCTATGTGGCGTTATGCTAATTCACTTATTTCCATCGCTCAAAAATCAATCTTCGTAATGTAGTATCCCAAGCGGCACACTTTACTACTTATTTCGATGGAAATAAGAGAATTAGCACAAAAACCCAACCGCCATTGAGGGCTTATATTAGGGGAAATAGCCAATAATGCACTTTTGCACAAAATAACACTTGGGCCTCTTTGTTGGGGGACGTAAGGTAAGAAAGCCTTCTAGTATGGAATTCTCCTTTAAACCCTATGATGCTTAGCTGGGCGGTGTCCCTCAGGACTCTATACTGGGTCTGCTTGTGTTTCCCTCTAGATTACACACCAAATTATCTTTGAGGGAACGTAAGCTTGTAGATCTTCTATTTTGCTGAGTGCTCAGCAATAGGTAGGCTACAGTAGGCTATACTACCTACGAACATCCAATGAGGAACATTTATTTAAAACATTTAAAATGTTGGGGTGCTGATATTTTCGAATGATTTCTGTTTTGTTGTGTTTTTTTTTATTTAATACATTTTGACACTTTGGGGGCATTCTGCAAGAAAGCGTATAGCCTGCCTTTTGGAACACGGGAGTACTGAGTACTACTACTTGTAACAGAGTAGGCTACTGGAGTACTGTCTACATCGCAGCAGTGATATTTTTACTTAAGACATGAGGAGCTGATTCTACAAATGTCTTCTAAATCATGCCAGTTTTCTGAAAACCCTGTTCTACAGTATGCAGTGGTTCTCACAGGGTTAAAAAAAAACCCATGTTTCTATAGAGCGTAGCAGTCCCGCCCCCTTTCATGACGACGCCAGGCCCAGGAAATGAATCCCAATGCATTTTTCCCTCATAGACATTTAAAAAAGTATTTATTTTAAAGACGGTTACTCCGCCGACAAAAGCCAACTGGAGTCGTGCCAACTCATGACAACTAACACAATATTTTGGACGCGTTGTGAGCTTGTAGATCGTCTATTTTCAGCAAGTGTAAAAACACTCATTACGACGGCATCAAGGCCCGCCAAAATACATTTTAGTCGACTAAATCAACTGTAGGTTTAGTCGACTAAAACTAGACTTAACACTAAAACATTTCCGCGTATGACAAAAGCTAAATGAAGTTTCAGTCCAAAGACTATATATGACTAAACTAAAATAGAAATGTGCTGCCAAAAACAACACTGGCTTGTAGAATATAGCTAAAGATTAAAATAAAAGGTAAAGTAAGAAGGAGACGGACGCAGATCTCAGGGTGACGACTGCACACCAACGATGCGCAACGCATGGATTTATTCTCAAACACATCGATTAGAATCTAAAAATAAGAAAATCTTCACATGGTGGTCGGGCCGTTTATAGCCCCGAGTCCCTTTTATCAGTCCCGTCAATTCATTGAACTCTTTGATATAAACAAGAGACATCATCGTCATCGTCATAATTATCATCATCGACACTAAAAACAAAAACATTTTTTTTTTATAATAATAATAATAATAATAATAATATTATAAAAACCCAAAAAAGCACAACGATAATAATAACAAAAAAAAGAAAACACACTGAACCCAGCAACACTTAATAGTTTTTTTTTCTTTCTTTTTTTCATCTTCTTCTTTAAATAGTCTTTCTCTGGTCAAGAGAAATCACGGAACGATTACTGGGGGAGAAGAGATACGTTTGTTTTTTCCCCCGTTTTTTTTAGACACGTCACGATGGCAGCCGCCAAACCCGTCGTATCCCGCGCCTCCCCGCCGCGCCCTGCCCCGCCCCCAACCCGCCGGTCCCTCATCGTAGCGAGCTTTTTCCACTCCCTCGTTTTATACTCCCGCCGTCGGTGTGACAACAAGTGTCGTAATAATGGCGGCCGGAAATATCAGATCTACAAGTGTCTGTAGAGCTCGTAAGACGTGACCATTTTCAGGTGCGCCGCGACAGCGGAGGAGTATAAGGTAGGCATTTATACGCACACACACACACACACACACTCTCGAACGCTTCGAATCAATATAATCGACATCAGGGATTATGCTAGGAGCAGGGGAGGGGAGGGGGGAGTCTTCATACAAAGGAGTATCTTCTTTTGGGGGGGGGGGGGGGGTTCTGTACAAACCATTGTTTGGGGGGCGGGGGGGGGGGGGGGGGGCAGTTTCATTGGGGGGGGGCAAACTAAAAACAAAACTAAAAAAAAAACATGTCCCGTTTCATAAAGCGTGCACTCATGACTGCATTAGATCTGAAGTCTGATGCAAACGTCTCATGACGATGACTATACAGACACAGCTGTCATCTTCACAGTTATTATTATTCACACGTTGTAATGCCTGGCTAAATTATATATAAAAAATAAAAATAAAAACATATAGAAAGAAAAAGACAGGCTTCAGTTCCTCTACGTTTTCCATCCTCCATTTTATGTTTTAGTCAAGTCTCTCGTTCGACCCGGGTCACACTCGTTATACTGAAAGAGCAGCAGCTCCCGTTTTTACACATTTGGAACGACGTTATTGGCTAGTAATAGTATCCTAACCCTAACAGACTATAGGCTTCTCAATTCAACCATTATTGTCGCCGTCAGATATCTCCGTAATCTAAACTTGTTGTGTTCGTTTTCTTGTATAAATCTACGCCCTACTACTTGAATGATCAGGCTCTACACAGCAGGGGATCTCAACGGTTTTGCCCGGGGTCTAGTAGGGACCCCCTCTGGGGACCCCCTCTAGGGACCCCAGGGACCCCCAGAAATGCTTTGGCCATGTCTCGCGACCCCTGCCCCCCGCCCCCCCCCCCCCCCCCACTCCCAATACAAACTGACTGCAAAAAATAACCTTAATAAGAGAGAGAAAATATATCATAAATGAATACTGAAACCAGATATGATCATTCATTATTTTCTTGCCATCTACGCTTATAAAACGTATAGCTAGGCCATTGGGACCTATATCTATGCCAGCTATACATTTATAAGCGTATATACATTATGTTAATCCGTGTATGAACGGGCCGTCGGTCTGTTTACCTTTTAGCATTGCTCCGGCTATAGCATATAGCACCTCCTCCTTCACCAGCAGCGATGCGAATGATGGTTAAAAAAAAGGTTAAGGTGACAGATGCATTCCATTCCTTACTGGGCAAAAAGGAACAGGTTGTCAGCTTTTAAACGGAGCGTATTTTCTGCTGGGCTGTTCAGGACCATGATCATTGTTTGAAGCCGGCGATCACACCACTAGGTTAAGTGTAATAAGTGCTAAAGAGACATTTTAGGGGGAGAAAAATGAGACATCCGCCAATAAGCCCTTGTGCGGTGACAATTAGGGCTGTGGATCTTTGGGTGTCCCTCAATTCGATTCGATTTCCGATTATTGGGGCTCACGATTCGATTCAACTCGATTCTCAATCCAAAAACTATTCAAAGATTTTCTATTCTATTCAAAATGATGATTCTTGACTCAATACATAGGATTTCATCACAATCTACTCCAGCCAACTGAAGTGACAATACTACAGTAACTTGAAAATGACTGAAGACATGATGTTTACTGTGATTAGGGTACGCTTACATTTCATACCACAAACACCATGTAGTGAAAACTCTTGTAACTATAACCAGAATAAAAAAAATAAAAAAATATATATATATATATTTTTGGAAATTATGAATCGAATTTGAATCGTTCATAACGGGAATCGCGATTCTAATTAGAATCGTTTTTTTTTGTTTTTACACCCCTAGTGACAATACAGTGAACCCATCAGCCTAACATCACCAGTGCGATGGCTAGCTATAGACCGATTCACAGAGGGGTGCCCTGGGCGCGGCCATTACTGAGGTGTAATCCATGGAGCAGGTGCTCCGTAGGCCAGGTGTATAGGTAATCAATGCTGCTGTGCTTAATGATACACCTCAGTAATGGCCGCACCCAGGAAACCCTCTGTGAATCGGTCTATAGGACGGTGCGGCTCACATTCGCGCGCCTCTTTCCATTGGTGTTTATCCCGTTAGCGATGGAGACAGTGGGAGCCGTGACTCACGACAGATACGCGATGTATAAGATGTCACAGCAGTAGAGCAGGGGGGGGATCCTTTAGGATCTTTACCCATTCCCTCGCGGCTGGCTCCCTTTTAACGATTCCTATATATTTTCGATAATCGCCATCATTTCTGGCCTCCCATCATTAATCGGGCATCGTTTTATTGGACGTGTTTCCAAAGTAACGTTCCGTTTGTACACTCTATATGGGGCTCCTTGAAAAGGACTAAAAGGTTCAAGGACCGCCGGTGTTTTAAGTGAACAGCGGACGACAGCGCAACACTTAAAGGAGAATTCCATACTAAAAGGCTTTCTTACCTTTCTTTGTAGTTGTTACGTCCCCACCAAAGAGGTCCAGGTGTTATTGTGTGCAAAAGCTCCTTATTGGCTATTTCCCCTACCATAAGCCCTAAATGAATTGCATTGAACTGAATGGGAATTGAATGGGGCTATGGGGTGTTGTGCTAATTCGCTTATTTCCATTGCTCAAAATTATACTTTTTTTTGTATATATCCTCTCTTCATAATGTAAATAATAACCCAAGCGGCACACTTTACTACTTATTTCGATGGAAATAAGTGAATTAGCACAACACCCCATACATCCCATTCAATTCAATGCAATTCATTTAGGGCTTATGGTAGGGGAAATAGCTAATAAGGAGCTTTTGCACAAAATAACACCTGGACCTCTTTGGTGGGGACGTAACAACTACAAAGGTAAGAAAGCCTTTTAGTATGGAATTCTCCTTTAACGTATCCAAAACAGCAGATCTGCAAGCTCGAAACGTGACGCTTTTTTCTTTTTTTTCTTTATTTGAATCCTGAACAGTAACGGTTTTGGACGTTTTCCACCCAACAAGACAGACGACTTTTATTCTTAGCTTATCTGCTTTAATTCCCACGTTTCTTCACTTTCTTTCACATGAAGACCTGGAACGTTATCTCGACTGGAGGAGGATGATGCCAAGTATATATATAAAAAAAAAGCAACATATTGTAGCTTTCCCCAAGAGTCCCTTTTTTTTGTATCTCTATCAAGTGTGCTCAGCTAATTGGCTCATCTATTTAAATAAAATTAAAATAATAATAATTAAGTATAAAGGGATGGGTTGAAGATGGGTTGTGTTTTTTTGGTCGAGGTCCAGCATCGAGGAGCGTACCGTATTATCCTGAGTGTTTAACCCATTCTGACCTGAGATCAGATTCATACGAGGTTTCCACTGGACACACACTGGTCTGATTAACCCATATCTGACCTGAGATCAGATTCTAAAAAATGTCAGTCGTTCTTCGTTTTTTCAAAAATAGCAGACCTACAAGCTCGTAGCGCGCCACTCGGTGGCGTGCTATGAGCTTGTAGATCTGCTATTTTTCAATAGCTAAAGCATGACATGCTAAACACCAAAATGGGTTCCCGGTCAGAATGGGTTAAAACCACGTTCAACTAAAAAGGGATGTATCTGGAAACCCGAGCCCGTTACAAACTCCAGAACACATTGATCAAGGGCCCCGGTATCAATACGCTTTTGGGCTTGTGTCGAGCACGTTATCGAGCACATAGCGCGGCCCATGATGTCACGTCTTAAAACAAGCAAGACAAAGAGGTCGACCGAGAAATAAATCTAATCGCCCACGCTGGCACAAACATGTCGGTCTAAAAGTGTATCGGTCGGGTCCTGGCCTTCATTTAATTTTAGATGGTGGTCAGTCAGCCACAAACGAACTGGTCACAAGTTAACTGGCCAACAAATAATAATAATAATAGAAAAAGCTCAATAGTGGGATGGATAAAAACCCGGATAAATAAGCAGGATCGATTAGGTGTTATGCACCGCACTGTTCTGACCAAAAGAGAGCTGAGCCAGAAGGAAAAGCTCTGCGTCTACCGAGCAATCTTCGTTCCTACTCTCACCGATGGTCATGAAGTGTGGGTTCATAAAAACCGAAAGAATAAGGTCGCGAATACAAGCGGCCGAAATGAGTTTTCTCAAGACGGGGTGGCTGTCATCTCCCTTTAGAGATATAGGGTGAGAAGTTCAGTCACACGGGAGAGACACTCGGGAGAAGACTTGCTTCTTTGCCTGGAAAGGAGCCAGCTTAGGTGGTTCGGGGCATCTAGGTCAGGATGCCTCTCGAGCGTCTCCCTATAGGGAGGTCCTCGATGCACGTCCCACTGGGAGGAGGAGACCCCGGGGGCAGACCAAGGACCACGTCCCACTGGGAGGAGGAGACCCCGGGGCAGACCAAGGACCACGTCCCAGTGGGAGGAGACCCCGGGGCAGACCAAGGACCACGTCCCACTGGGAGGAGACCCCGGGGCAGACCAAGGATCACGTCCCACTGGGAGGAGACCCCCGGGGCAGACCAAGGACCAGGATATGGATGGATTATATCTCCAAAATGGCCTTGGGATCGGCTCGGATGGATCCCCGCCCCCAGGATGAAGTTACTAATGTTTCTGCTGGAGCTGTTGCCCTTCGCGACCCGACTCCCGGATAAGCGGTTGATAAGATGGATGGATGGTTTTATAACGTCGGGATACTTTGGGGGGCTGAAGTCAGTGTGGGGGGAGTGGGGGGGCGTGGTGGAGTGGAGTGGAGTGACGGAGGTCTGCTTGTTTGTTTCCATACATGGATTAGCTCAGGAACTTGTCTCTCTGAAGAACCCTGGAGAGAGAAGGAACAGAATGAGAGACGGAAAGACAAAAAAAAACGTCAAGACAATTTCTAGTTTCACTCACAGCCTTTTTCTCATCTCATTTGGTTTTAGTCATCTGAAATGTCTAGGAGGCCTCATTCACGCTATTGAGACGGCTGTCTTGTCCGCGTCATGTGTCTTGTTTTTGTCGTGTTTAACCCATTCTGACCTGAGATCAGATTCTAAAAATGTCTTCCACATCCTGACAGTTTTCTGAAAAAGTTATGTTTCTATATGTCAGTCGTTCTTAGATTTTACAAAAAAATAGCAGACCTACAAGCTCGTACCGCGCCACTCAGTGGCGCGCTATGAGCTTGTAGGTCTGCTATTTTTCAATAGCTAAAGCATAACATAATGCTAACACCAAAAGGGGTTCAAGGTAAGCCCAACATGGGTAAATGCACTCTAAACAGGCCCGTGGTACCGACCCGTTGCCGTGGTACTCTTGGCTCCAGTCCAGGTGGTGGTTCTGGACGGGGCGACCCAGCTGGTGGTACTCCATCCCGGGCCCTCCTCCTCCTCCCATTGGCTGGTACTCTGACTGGAGAGAGGGGTGGTAGCCCTGGGGGAGAGAGAGAGAGACCGTTGATTGATCCACTGAACAGGAAGACAGCACATTCCATTGATTGATTGATTGATTGATTGATCGAGTGGAAGTGAGGAAGGTGTGCTGTGTGTGGCTGCCAGCCTGCCACTCAAAGTGACTACTGGCCAATCACAGCACGTCTTTCCCGGGAATTTCAATCCAAGGGAGCTTTATTGGCGTGAGAAAACAAACGTTTACACACATTGCCTGATTTGCCTCCGATTGGCCTAACCCAAAGGTCCCTTTCTGAAAAGCATGCCTCTGATTGGCCTATACCGAAGGTCCCTTTCTGTGAAGAATGCCTCTGATTGGCCTATACCGAAGGTCCCTTTCTGTGAAGAATGCCTCTGATTGGCCTATATACCGAAGGTCACTTTCTGTGAAGCAAGGAATCTGGGGAAAGCTCGCCTACTCTGGAGTATTTTATGGTCCATCTATGAGACAGATCATTTATGGTCCATCTATGAGACAGAACATGTACAGTATGTAGAAATGTAAAAACTGTGCTCAAAGTCCCACTGTTGACTGAAGCCGCATGCGATTGCATTGTGTGATTGACAAGGACAGGCGATTCAAAATCAATGTCATAGTTAGCACACAGACAGACAGACAGACAGACAGACAGACAGACAGACAGACAGACAGACAGACAGACAGACAGACAGACAGACAGACAGACAGACAGACAGACAGGAGCATATTGATAGGTTTGGAATAATTGAGGGGGAGGGAGGAGGAGAGGGGGTTGAAGAAACAACGTCTCAGGTTTCAGAATGGCTTTTGGAAGAAAAAAAATATGTCCAGGCCCATTAGCAAGGGCAGAAAAAAAGAGATAGTTAATGGGAGTGTGTGTGTGTGTGTGTGTGTGTGTGTGTGTGTGTGTGTGTGTGAAAGAGAGAGAGAGAGAGAGAGAGACACACACAAAGAGGCGGGGTTAGGCAAACACAAGAGAGGGAAAAACGAAAATAGATCCCATATGTAATTAGAGTGTTTCTACTGATGTTATCAGAGACAGAGAGAGAGAGAGAGAGAGAGAGAGAGAGAGAGAGAGAGAGAGAGAGAGAGAGAGAGAGAGAGAGAGAGAGAGAGACAGTCATGGGGAGACAACAAGGGGCGAGAGACAAAAACAATGAGACTGTGCATAAAAAAGACAGAACTCTCTGTGTGTGTGTGTGTGCGTGTGAAAGGGGAGTTAATCAGAGTGAAAGAGCAGGACAGCAGGTGGTTGCCCCCCCCTCCTCCTCCCCTCCCTCTCCTCTCCACCTCACCTATTCATCCATTGTTCACCAAATTCTTCTCCTTCACTCCTTCACAAAGACCCCATCTGCCTCCTTTGTCTCTCTCTCTCTCTCTCTCTCTCCCCATCACCCCCCCACCTCTCTTCGTCCCTGCCTCATGGAAGTTTGGGAGTCTGTCTCTCTCTCTCTCTCTCTCTCTCTCTGTTTTGTTTGCTCTCTCTCTTACCATTTTCTCCTAAAATATGCAAGAGAGAGAGAGAGAGAGAGAGAGAGAGAGAGAGCTTATGGGAGAGTGTGGGATTTTAAACGTCTGCCATAAAAGGGAGATAAAATGGGGAAGGGTGACCTAATAGAGCCCCACCCCCCAAAAAACGCACGCGCACACACACACACACACACACACACACACACACAGACAGACAGACAGACAGACAGACAGACACACACACACACACACACAGACAGACAGACAGACAGACAACCGTGAAACAGTAGGGAAAACACACGCACACATGTGCACGCACACACACACACACACACACACACACACACACACACACACACACACACACACACACACACACACACACACACACACACACACACACACACACACACACACACACACACACACACACACACACACACACACACACACGTGCACGTGGTCAGGGCGAGGCTATAGACACAGCTAACGAACATCCCGTCTGTAGCTTCTTTTTTTAATGACGTTTTCAAACGATTTCAAACGGTTCGTTCACCTGGTTATCCAACCTGTCCTGCCTGGTTTTATCCACCTGGTTGTCCAACCTGTACTGCCTGGTTTTATTCACCTGGTTATCCAACCTGTCCTGCCTGGTTTCATTCACCTGGTTATCCAACCTGTACTGCCTGGTTTCATTCACCTGGTTATCCAACCTGTCCTGCCTGGTTTCATTCAACTGGTTGTCCAACCTGTCCTGCCTGGTTTGATCCACCTGGTTATCCAACCTGTACTGCCTGGTTTCATTCACCTGGTTATCCAACCTGTACTGCCAGGTTTTATTCACCTGGTTATCCAACCTGTACTGCCTGGTTTTATTCACCTGGTTATCCAACCTGTACTGCCTGGTTTTATTCACCTGGTTATCCAACCTGTACTGCCTGGTTTTATTCACCTGGTTATCCAACCTGTACTGCCTGGTTTCTTATTCACCTGGTTATCCAACCTGTACTGCCTGGTTTTATTCACCTGGTTATCCAACCTGTCCTGCCTGGTTTCATTCACCTGGTTATCCAACCTGTACTGCCTGGTTTCTTATTCACCTGGTTATCCAACCTGTACTGCCTGGTTTTATTCACCTGGTTATCCAACCTGTACTGCCTGGTTTTATGCACCTGGTTATCCAACCTGTATACTGCCTGGTTTTATTCACCTGGTTATCCAACCTGTATACTGCCTGGTTTTATTCACCTGGTTATCCAACCTGTACTGCCTGGTTTTATGCACCTGGTTATCCAACCTGTACTGCCTGGTTTTATTCACCTGGTTATCCAACCTGTACTGCCTGGTTTTATGCACCTGGTTATCCAACCTGTACCGCCTGGTTTTATTCTGATGAACTGGACACATGTTTAACCCAATTAGGACTGACACCAGATCATACAAATGTCTTCTAAATCATGACAGTTTTCTGATAAACCCAGATGTTTCTATATGTGAGTGCTTTTCAAACAATTTCATGTCAACTTGAAGGACCCCAAAAATGTAATTGGCCACCGACCCCCCCATCTGAAAATATCTTGTTCCAGGGACCTCCCAGAAGCAAAGATTTCAGTTAAAAACATTCGCTCTGAAATAATATACATTCAAAGATTTGCCCCACATTTAAAAATAAATAAATATCAGATCTACAAGCTCGTAGTGCGGAACTCTGTGCATAGTATAACACGATGCTTAAAACTCCAAAAGGAGTTCCTATCCCGACCCTGAATGGGTTAATATGCAAACAACGGGACCTGGGATTTTGCGGGCAATCTATTCTATTGTATTATCTCCTATTGATTCGATTCAACGCTGGACTTCACCAGTAATGCTGATGCATCCGTGCCCTTAGCAGCCATCTCATTCCCTCTGTGCGTGTGTGCATATGTGTGTGTGTGTGTGTGTGTGTGTGTGTGTGTGCGTGCGTGTGTGTGCATATGTGTGTGTGTGTGTGTGTGTGTGTGTGTGTGTGTGTGTGTGTGTGTGTGTGTGTGTGTGTGTGTGTGTGTGTGCGACACGTGTTGTCTTCTCCACTGATAAATTCATCCATCTCCATCTCAGGTCTATGGAGCTTTTAAATCAGCAGCTCACAGCCTCGGAGATGGCTATTACCTAGAGGAGATGGGAGACCTATAGCGGTGTGTGTGTGCGCGCGCGTTGCGTTGCGTGCGTGCGGACCAGAGGTAGAAAACTGTCGTTCCCTGTGATGTCATCGCTATAGGGTCACGTGCATCAGTAAAAGCAGGAACTGGGGACGGCAATGAAAGGACCCGGGAAGTCTGGCGTCGTCGTGGCGTTGTGAAATCCATGATGAAAGAAAGCCAACACATTTCTGTGGAGCGTACCATAGGCTAATGCAGGGGGTTCTCAACCTGCCCGGGTCCAAAATATTGTGTTTTTTGTTGTCATGATTTGTCACGACTCGAGTTTGCTTCGTAACGGCGCATAAAAAGGTCTTGATACGTCTATAGTTACGCTGCGGTGTGGGCGTCGTCTCTCTCTCTCTCTCTCTCACCTGTGTGATTCCGGGCGAGTGGGACATGCCGGGCGAGTGGCTCATCCCGGGCGAGTGCGTCGTCATCCCCGGCGAGTGGCTCATTCCCAGCCCGTGAGCGCCACCGTGCTGTTGGTGTTGGTGCTGCTGCTGCTGCTGCTGGTGATGGGGACTGTGCAGCGCCCCCTGCTGGTGGTGGTGGTGTGGCGCGGGGCTCTGCAGGTGAGCCTGGTGGCTGTGCAGCGGAGGGCTGACCTGGAGAGCACGTTGTTTTGTATTTTAGTTTTAAGTCATTCTGACCTGAGATCAGATTCTATAAACGTCTTCTACATGCTGACAGTTTTCTGAAAAAGCTATATGTTTCTATGTCAGTCGTTCTTCGATTTTTCAAAAAATAGCAGACAGACAAGCTCGTAGCGCGCCACTCGGTGGCGCGCTATGAGCTTGTAGATCTGCTGTTTTTCAATAGCTAGAGGATAGCATAATGCTAACACCAAAAAGTCATAGTTTCTCCAACAGTTTTTTCGTTTAGTTTTAGGCACATCTTAAGTCACCTGGAATGTGTTTTTTTTTGTGTTTAGTGTCTAGTTTCAGTCGACTAAATATCATAAGATTTCAGTCGACTACAGATGATTCAGTCGACTAAAATGTATTTTGGCTGTGCCTTGATGCCGTCGTCGTAATGACTCATTTCACACCTGCTTAAAATAGCAGATCGACAAGCTCACAACGTGTCGCAGCGTTGTGACGCGTTGTGAGCTTGTATAGATCTGCTATTTTGCGTGTCTTAAGTACCAGGTCTTATTACTTAACTTAAGACCTGGAGGCGTGGTCAATGCCATTTGGCTATTCTGAGGGCTGGATTTTGAAGGTGCGTTTTACCATGTGGTAATACATAAATTGGCCTCGCTCTGCGCACAATCGTATTATGAAAGCCTTATCGTCCCGTGTTGAACGCACACACATATGGAATACGACGTTGCTGAATATTTTAGCATTGTGGGAGTGTCCATATGTTAATTATTTTCGCTTTGCGCAATTTGCTATTAAGCCCCTTGACCTGCGCATAACGATTAGACGTGGGTCTAGGCACCTCATAAACGCAAAAAGAAGAAAAAGCACTGTTTGATTTTACACTTGAGCGGCTCTGGGACGCTGCTGGAGTGTTGCCAAGTCTGTTTATTATAAGCGGCTTCTTTTTCTGTAAAGTTGCTTGTAAATATTGGTAGTTGTGGTTGCTTTTCTTGTTTCTAAAGGTTTCTCCTAATGTTGTTTAAACCAGTGATCCTCACACAGCACATTCCCATGTCAAGGATCCCCAGATGAATGCATTTGCCCAACTAAGGACGGCTAATACAAAAATGTAATTAAAACTTTACTTTTGAAAATAGCAGATCTACCAGCTCACAATGAATCACATTCATTCATTAAAACTATGAACTCTGACTGCAGGCGGATATATAATGATCATTATAACAATGTGCAAGAAAATATTTAAAAAGATGGAAGAATTTTATATTTGTGGACAATCAAAATATGTTTTTTATTTTAATGTGGTGTCATTAAAATTAATCTGGATATAGCAGACTCACTATCTAGAAAATAAAAACATGGCACTTAATTTAAAATAGGTTACAGACCCCTGTTATATGCGCTTATTTTGGGATTATTTTATAGACCTATTTACTTGTTTCTATGAGACATGGCAACAGGCAGCGCAGCAAAAGACGCATCCACGGCTTTTATTTTTGAAATGTTGAGATTAGAAACGGCCATAATTCTTTCATTTCTCAACCTTAAAAAAAAACAAAAACATATCCATAATCCTTGGGAAGTTTGCTTTCATACGCTGTATCACACTCGATTCAAGTCTTCTTCAATAAAATGCTACGAGCGAAGACCATACCATCACGGGACCATACGGCATCACGGGCATACGCACCAGGCATTCAACTCATTACTCATTTCAAATATAATATAATTATAATTTTAATTTAAATATAATTTTACTGGTGTTTCTCAATAGAAACAACTTATTTTGAGGCATAAAGGTGACAGCATGCAGTGCAATAGGAATAATTAACCCAAATGTGACAAAGTCATATGTCATGTCTTCTATGGTGCCAGCCTGAAGAAATGTAATATAACGATCCCCAAAGTGCGCCTTCCGTATGTGACATCAGCTGACTGGTAAAGAAAATAGTACGGACATGTTGATTGGGTAACTCTCAAACACGCCTTAAACACTCCCATGACTAATTCAAGGCCGTTTTGCGCACTCCACGGGGTGTCGAAAGCGCTTCTTAACATGCTTAAAATTGCAATATGACATACCTCACGCCCCCAGCTCATATTACTGTAATAGGTAAAACGCACCTTCAAAATCCAGCCCTGAGTGTCCAAAGAGCATTGACCACGCCTCCAGGTCTTAACTGGTTCATGGCCAACGACGTGTTTTTTTGACGTGGTATCAATAATCCCTCATGGCCAAGGACGTTGTGGACGTGGTAGACAATAATTCCAAAAAAAATTAATAAAATTATCATTTTTTCCCGATTTTTTTGCATTTTATTTTTTATTTTTATGTAATCTACTAAAAACCGGCCGAAATCCGCGCGATCGTGCACTATCGTGCACGCGCGCCGTCTCTATGTGAATCGCGGCAAAAAATCTGATATTTTGGGACTTTCTGGGCTCGATTTGGGTGATTTTAGACTAAGTTATGATGAAGCTATTGTTAGCCTAGCATTCCGAGAGGCTATCTTGTAGGGGACAATCTTTTACTTCTTGTTTACTGCCTTGAACAGGAAGTGATGTCAAGAGATTTGACTCTAACGGCATTTTCAGCATAATGGTGCTTTCCCGCCATCTGGTGGCAGTTTTGGGTGTTACAGTTAAAGTGCCGGATTATATATATATAATTTATTTAGACCGCTGTTTTTTCTTTTTGCATGAAAATGACGAATTAAGAAATGGGGCATTGGCCAGCATTGGCCAGCTTTGGCGACTTTTTGAATGGCAATCGAAAAATGTGAGATATGACCACAATGGCATGAAATATCTCATTTTAAAGCTGCATGTCTCTACTTCACAATGAAAGAAAAATTATGACTCTAGCATATTCCATTGTTTAGTAATAAGCATTTTAATACACCTTGGTTTTCAGTGAACAGTGAAACCAAGTTGTACTAAAATGCTTATAAGTCAACGAAGGAACATGCTAGAGTCATAATTCTTTTTTCATTGTGAAGTAGAGACATGCATCTTGAAAATGAGATATTTCATGCCATTGTGGTCATATCTCACATTTTTCTATTGTCATTCAAAAAGTCGCCAAATCTGGCCTAAGCCACAAAAAGATGTGATTTAAGGCTGGGAATAAGAGGGTTAAGTTAAGTAATAAGACCCGGTACTTAAGAGTAAGACACGCAAAATACAGCCCCAAGTGTCAAATGACTTAAACTGGATGTCTTGTCCACTAGTCCCTTCCTAACATTTTAGTCTAGTTTTTAATTTGTTGATGAAATTGTCAATATATTTAGTCTTAGTTTTAGTCATCGTAGCTTAGCTTTCATTTAGTTTCCATTTAGTTTTGCTCAGTGAAAAAAGGCACTTTTACACTACATCTTAGTCAACCTGGAATGTGTTTTAGCGTTAGTCTAGTTTCAGTCAACTAAATAACATAATATTTGAGTTGACTAAAATGTATTTTAGCAGGCCTTGATGCTGTCGTAATGACTCATTTCACACTTGCAGTGTCAAATGACTTAAACTAGATGTCTTGTCCACTAGTCCCTTCCTAACATTTTAGTCTAGTTTTTAATTTGTTGATGAAATTGTCAATATATTTAGTCATATATTTAGTTTTAGTCATCGTAGCTTAGGTTTCATTTAGTTTTGCTCAGTGAAAAAAAGTCACAGAATTAGTCGAGGAAATCATCAACCCTGCTGACCTGCAGCGGAGGCGGCGACGCGGCCACGCCCACGTTGTTGCCGCCCTGCAGGGAGAGCGCCCCCTGGTGGGGGAGGCTGGCCCGCGGGGCCGCGCCCGTCCCCCCCCTGGTGGCCGACGACAGGCTCTGCAGCTGGGGGTGCACCTGCAGGTCAAAGGTCATTGTAGTTAAATACTAAAACAAAAAAAATGAAATGAAAACCCTGTATTTGTCGCGGGAACCCTCGAAAAACACAAAGAGTACAAACTTATCGGTCCCACTCAAGGTCTCGCTCGTGGCCTATTTCAGCCTCACGGGATTAATAATAATAATAATAATAATAATAAAACAATAAATAAAACGTTAACTATAACTGAAACTGTAGTGTGTGTGTTTACTAAAACTAAAACAAACTGAAATGATCAAGAAAATGCCCTTAGTATTCAAATTACTGTGCGTGACGTCACTCGTTTACAATCTCACAAATGACCAATAGAGGGTATATGCGCATGCATAAAGTGAATGGCAAAGTGAGTTTAACATTGTTTAACGTTGTTTAATGCAAGCATATTGGACTTTTCTGTGTGGATGTCTGGCCTGCCAAGACCAGAAAGTATTTTTTTTGCACTCAGTAGGCATTCCCGCATAACTTCCTGGTTTGACGATGATGTCACGCGCATGCCCTCTATAGCCAAACGAACGAAAACTAAACAAAAAATAAAAAAATCCCCAAAACTATTACGTAAAACCTTTACCTGGTGCTGCGGGGGGAGGTGTCCCGGGCTGGAGGCCGGGTGCGAGGGGTGGTGGGGGTGGGGGTGGGGCGGGTAGGGCATGTACATGCCCGGGTGGCGGGCAGAGGGGTGCTGCTGCTGCCCCCCCGCCCCCCCGGGGTGCCCGCCGGAGTAGACCGGAGGTTTGGCCGTAAACATGGAGGAGGAGGAGGACGAGGGGTGACCACCAGGGGGCTTCATGTCCGCTGGGTCCATGTAACTCTGGAGAGGAGAGGAGAGGAGCAGTGTTTTTATAGCATGGCTAATAGCCTAAGCCAGACCGAATCAGCCGTTGGCACAAAAAAAATAGACAGACTATTCTTTTTATGGTTTCCAATCCATCCATCCATCTTCAACCGCTTATCTGTAGTCGGGTCGCAGGGGGCAACAGAGTGCTCCAGACTTCCCTCTCCAGAGCAACATTAGTGACTTCCTCCTGGGAGATCCCGAGACGTTCCGAGACCAGAGAGTCGATGTGTTTCCTCCAACTGCGCCTTGGTCTGCCCCCGAGGGTCTCCTCCCAGTGGGACGTGATCCTTGGTCTGCCCCGGGGGTCTCCTCCCAGTGGGAGACCCTCGAGAGGCATCCTAACCAGATGCCCCGAACCACCTCAGCTGGCTCCTTTCCAGGCGAAGGAGCAGCGACTCTACTAAATAACTACCAAATAACTCCTAACAGCAGAGATTTAATAATATATAATATAGTATAATATACCTGTGAGACTAGACTGGCCCTGTAGGCAGCCAGCTGTTTCAGATACTCCTTCTTAGCTGTCTCTGTCTTCTTCTTGTAGTTCTGTAAGACAGACAGACAGAAAGGTGCAAATAATAAAGTGTTATTTTTTTAAAGACAGTGTGATACGATTATTGCAAAAAGTTTTCCTTTCACTTCTCATCTTTCTGTGCCGTCATTCAAAGTGCCATGTAATCACATCTGTTTACCCAGCATACATTGCACCAGGAACCAGACAGTCCACCCCTCAGTCAAACATCCTCTTTGGGCTAGGCTACCGTACGTTCGTGCGTGCGTGCGTGCGAGAGAGATAGAGAGAGATGTTTACATTCCTATGCATTTGATGTATTACTTCATGTTTAGGTTGCTTACTGTAAATCGCTCTGGATTAAAAGCGTCTGCTAAATTGTAAATAGTGTGTGTGTGTGTGTGTGTGTGTGTGTGTGTGTATGCACGTCTGCTAAATTGTAAATAGTGTGTGTGTGTTTTTTATTTAGCTGGTGAGAGAAAGAAAGAAAGAAAGCATCTCTCTCCACCTGCTTGGCTCCCAGGCCATCCCACATGGAGGCTGTGTGTGTGTGTGTGTGTGTGTGTGTGTGTGTGTGTCTGTGTGTGTGCGTGCGTGGTGTGTGTGTGTGTGTGTGGCGGGTCAGTACCTGCTTGGCCTCGTCCCCCAGCCCGTCCCACATGGAGGCCACTATCTTGGACACCTCCCCGAAGGTGGCGTTGGGGTTCTGGGCCTTGATGTTGGCCTGCGTGTCCCTGAAGAACAGGGCGTACGCCGACACCGGCTTCACCGGCTCGTTGGGGTCCTTGCGCTTCTTCTTCTTGGGCGTCTTGGCCTTCTTGGGGGGCGTGTCCGGCGCCACGGGACGCTTCTCTGCCTGAGGAGGAGGAGGAAGGAGAAGGAGGAAGGAGGAGGGGGTTTCAAGTCATATGATTTTGTCACACACGTTATACCGCAGTGAGTGAAATGTGTTTCTCCGCATTTGACCCATCTCTCTTGGGAGCGGTGAGCTGCAGCCGTGAGCTTGCCGCGCTCGGGAATCATTTGATTAGTAGATTTGACAACCCCCCCCAATCCAACCCTTTGATGCCGAGTGCCAAGCAGGGAGGCATTGGGTCCCATTTTTTTACAGTCTTTGGTATATGACCCGGCCGGGGATCGAACCACCGACCTCCACAAGTCTGGTCAGAGCAAAGACCAGGATGTTGACGTTCTGTTCAATCAGCTCAATGTGGACGGCAGGGAAGCATTTCCTTGACGGACCACAGCGGAAGAGAGCGTTGCCTATAGCGTCGCATGGTGTAACTTCTTTAGAATTTGAGAGTCAGTACAAAGTTCTGAGAAGCTGTTTTTAAGGGGAATGTGAGCACACAGCGAGGTGAGTGGATGTCCATGCACGGAGAACGCAACTACGGTATTGTGACAAAACAATATTAACCCATTCTGAACGGGAACCCATTTTGGTGTAAGCATCATGTTATGCTTTAGCTATTGAAAAATAGCAGATCTACAAGCTCTGAAAAATCGAAGAACGACTGACATTTTTAGAATCTGATCTCAGGTCAGAATGGGTTAATCAGACCAGTGTGTTGTCCAGTGGAAACCTCGTATGAATCTGATCTCAGGTCAGAATGGGTTAACACAATACACAGACATTATACACACAGACCCACGATGCTGCATGCAGCTGCTGCAAATTGAATGACGTGTGACTCACTCTTAAACAAACAGTGTAGTGTGTCTGCGAGCACGTGCACGTGTCGTGCGTGCGTGCGTGTGTTGATTTTTGTTTTGTTGATTTAGTTTTAGTCATAGGGCCCTATTTTTGTCAGTGCCATACACCTCATCCCTAAACGTATTTAAAATTTATTTTTTATTTGTTTTACTATTTTGAAAAACATTTTAAAATTCTTCAACGTCATCAACACGTTGTGAGCTTGTAGATCGGCTATTAGAACTTTTTTTCCCTCCAAAATAGTAAAAAGAAGAAGTGTAGGGGATAAGGAGTTTAGCACTGACGACAATAGAGCCCATAGGGGCTGTATTTTGCGTGTCTTAAGTACCAGGTCTTATTCCCTAGATTCAAGATTCAATAATTTATTTGCCATGTCAACAAGTTGATAGGAATTTGTCTTGGTTCATACTTGGTTCTAACTTGAGTAAACTAAAGACCTGGAGGCGTGGTCATTAATGCTCTTTGGCCACTCAGAATAACCAAATGGCATTGATCACGCCTCCAGGTCTTTAGTTTACTCAAGTTAGGGAATAAGACCTGGTACTTATAAGACACGCAAAATACAGCCCATAGTCTTTGGAATAACATTCCATTTAGGTTTAGTCATATTTCAGTCATCTCAAAAGTTTTTAGTTTTAGTCTAGTCTTAGTCAACTTAAGATCTTAGAGTTGATTTAATGGCTGATTTTAACACTTGGCTGCATGCTGAAAATAGCTGATCTACAAGGTCACAACGCGTCACAGCTTGTAGATGGGGCTGTTTTCAGACAGTTGCAACACGACCCGAGCACAACCAAACATAACATGACTTGTCTTTTAGTTCTACTGGATCTCTCCTCCACTAGTTCCCTAACATTTTAGTCTAGTAGTTGTTATTGTTGACGAAATTGTCAATACATTTAGTAGGTATGTAACGATACACTCAACTCACGGTACGATTCGTATCACGATATGAGGTTCACGATACGATTTTTCACGATATTTTCAACACAATGATTTTCCATGATTTTTTTTTAATGATTTATCTTCCCCCCAAAGCTTTTTTCACAATTTTTATTTAACTACATTGCAAAGATAATTGCCTTCCTTGATGTATTAATGAGCATCAATAACGACCATCACCTGGGCACAGTCACAGACACGCATACAACTCCCCTCTCCAGGCCTCTACTGTCTCATTTCTCTCCAAAATCATGTGAATATGATGGAATATGATTACAGCTGACATTTGTTATCACACACTAGCCCCCCCTAAAAAAGGGGGGTTTTCTCGATATATCGCGATATACGATATATCGTTACATGCCTAACATTTAGTATTGACGTACTTGTGTGCGTGTGTGTGCGTCAGTGTTGTTTTTGGCAGCAAATTTCTATTTTAGTTTTAGTCATAATAGTCTCTTGAATAGTTTTCACTTAGTTGTAGTCACATTTTAGTCACCTGGAATGTTGTAGTGTTTAGTCTAGTTTTAGTCGACTAAATGTCATACGATTTTAGTCGACTAAATCAACTGTAGATTTATAGTCGACTAAAATGTGTTTTGACGTCATTGTAATGACATATTTTACACTTTGCGCGACGCGCTGTGAGATTGTCTATCTGCTATTTTCATCATGATGCAACCCAGCATAAAACTGGATCTCT
>NC_137873.1:6287148-6292148 GCF_963924005.1 Protomyctophum bolini | reverse complement strand
CGTTAAACAATGTTACTTTGCATGTTGCTTTGCCACTCGATTTACCACTCAATGTGCCATTCACTTTAAGCATACGCATACTCTCTCTACGTTATATATTCTTTCAGAGTGAACGTTTTTCAACTCAAATCTTTGCTTCTGAGGGGTTTCCTGGAACAACATATTTTCAGATTTGGGGGTCGGTGGCAGATTACATGTCATTTTTGGGGTCCTTGACATGAAATGTTGAGCGCCACTGATACAGAAACATGTGGTATTTCAGAAAACTGTCAGGCCTAAATGGGGTTAACACATTTGGTGCTATTGACGGTTATATTCCTATAAATTAATTGCGCGGGGTGCTCATGGCGAGTAGGCTCGTCTTGAGGCGTTTGATATCGCGATAAGAAAAGCCTCGCTGTCGTTTCATCATTGGAATATCTCCGGTTGCTACGGACGCTCGCTATGAGGCCTCGCCAGCACTGCTACTGTTTCTCCATATATAGCCGCTAGCTTCTGCATTAGCCGCGACATTATGCACGCTCTTTTCTCGGAATTGAACAAATCGCTGATGTTTCATGCGGCTTATACATGCTTTTTCCAACGGCGCCCCCAGGTCATTAACACATTTAGACCTGAGAACGATTCTACGAATGCCTTCTAAACCCCGACAGTTTTCTGAAAAACCCTATGTTTCTGTGTCAGTCGTTCTCAAACATTTTCATGTCAAGGACCCCCAAAAATATATGTAATTGGCCGCCGACCCCCATCTGAAAATGTGTTGTTCCATGGACCCCGCCAAGCAAAGATTTGAGTTAAAAACGTCCGCTCTGAAAGAATACATATTCAGAGATTTGCGCCACATTTTCACAATTCCTCAAAAATAGCGGATCTACAAGCTCGTAGCGCGGCACTCAGTGCCGTGCTATGATCTTGTAGATCTGCTATTTTCAACAGCTAAAGTGTAACATAATGCTGAAAACACCAAAAGGGGTTCCGCTTGGGTGAGATGAGAATCAATTCCACTATGACGCGCGTCCGGTTTTGGGTTCCATCTTGGATGCTAAAGTATTAGCATTAATGATAGCAAGCTAAAATGAGGCCAATTCTTTCTCTAGAAAACGCCAATGTTCCAATCGTGATCACCAGATAGTCACAAGGGTAATTGTTTATAAATAAGAACCAGGCAGGGTAATTGTTTATAAATATAAACCCAGGTGGGGTAATTGTCCAGGCAGGGTAATTGTTTATAAATATAAACCCAGGTGGGGTAATTGTCCAGGCAGGGTAATTGTTTATAAATATAAACCCAGGCAGGGTAATTGTTTATTAATAAAAGCATGCAGGGTAATTGTTTATAAATATAAACCCAGGTGGGGTAATTGTTTATAAATAAAATAAGGCAGGGTAATTGTTTATAAATATAAACCACGCAGGGCAATTGTTTATAAATATAAACCACGCAGGGCAATTGTTTATAAATATAAACCCAGGTGGGGTAATTGTTTATAAATATAAACCAGGCAGGGTAATTGTTTATAAATAAAAGCAGGCGGGGTAATTGTTTATAAATATAAACCAGGCAGGGTAATTGTTTATAAATAAAAGCAGGCAGGGTAATTGTTTATAAATAAAAGCAGGCAGGGTAATTGCGGTGCAGGGTGTGTTCATGCTGATGCCTAATTGTGATGAATAAGTCTGTTTAGAGGCTGGCTCTGTAACGCAGCCAGTGGGGGGAGGGGAGGGGGGCTGGGGGGGGATTCATGGTAATTTATAGCAGTGGATTGAAGGGACGGAGGGAAGGGCTGCAACCATTTAGTCCTGCAGTCTCTCTATCGTTGTGTGTTTCGTCTCTCTCTCTCTCTCTCTCTCTCTCTCTCTCTCTCTCTCTCTCTCTCTCTCTCTCTCTACCTCTTTCAGTGTTTTTCTCTCTGTCTCTCTCTCTCTCTCTCTCTCTCTCTCTACCTCTTTCAGTGTTTTTCTCTCTGTCTCTCTCTCTCTCTCTCTCTCTCTCTACCTCTTTCAGTGTTTTTCTCTCTGTCTCTCTCTCTCTCTCTCTCTCTCTCTACCTCTTTCAGTGTTTTTCTCTCTGTCTCTCTCTCTCTCTCTCTCTCTCTACCTCTTTCAGTGTTTTTCTCTCTGTCTCTCTCTCTCTCTCTCTCTCTCTACCTCTTTCAGTGTTTTTCTCTCTGTCTCTCTCTCTCTCTCTCTACCTCTTTCAGTGTTTTTCTCTCTGTCTCTCTCTCTCTCTCTCTCTCTCTCTACCTCTTTCAGTGTTTTTCTCTCTGTCTCTCTCTCTCTCTCTCTCTCTCTCTCTCTCTACCTCTTTCAGTGTTTTTCTCTCTGTCTCACTCTGCTTCTATACCTCTTTCTATTTAATCTCGGTCTCGCTCTATACTTCTCTCTCTCTCTCTCTCTCCCTCCCTCCCTCTCTCCCTCTCTCTCTCTGTCTCTCTCTCTCACCTTAATGATCTCACACAAACATCCATTTACTGCCGGCCGATGAATTATGGTTGCCTGGCAACCCGGGCCTAGCTCGGCCGAGAGGGGGGAGGAGAGCGAGAGAGAGAGAGAGAGAGGGGGAACTGATAGAAAGATTCTGTCAGGCTCTCTCTGTGTGTGTGTGTGTGTGTGTGTGTGTGTGTGTGTGTGTGTGTGTGTGTGTGTACATGTGAGTGTATGTGTATTTGTGTATTAGTCCCAGAGGAGACCAGGCTGTTCTGTAGGAGATAAGATTCACATTTCCAGTTCCTCTCCTTGACTATATCTATCTATCTATCTATCTATCTATCTATCTATCTATCTATCTATCTATCTATCTATCTATCTACCTATCTATCTATCTATCTATCTATCTATCTATCCATCTATTTATCCATCTACCCATCCATCCATCTATCCATCCATCTATCCATCCATCCATTAGTTAATTTCAACACCACAATGAAACTGAAACAGTGTTCTGTGGCCTGCAGCATATCCTCATTATAAGTTTAGATTTCTCTAACGACGCCCACATATCAACTCACTCACTATGGATAGATACCCATTAAAACTGGATCAGCGCCATTGCTGTAGTGGCCGCTAGCGCGCCAGTGCCAGACGTTTTTGAAAAAGAAAAAAAAAACCTCCTAAAATGGCCGACAATCACTTCCGGTTCAAACAAAACTTCCACTATGCTTTTTCCAAGGGGCCAGCTATAGGCGCTCCAATGTTGAAGCGCTGGGCCCTGGTGGTAAGAGGAAGGGACTGCAGGCGGACTCGTGGATTCATGACGAGGAAACCCCGGGTGCAGCAGCTGGGCTTTAACGTTGAGCGCTCGGTTGCACTTCCGCATTTGACCTCCAAACTTTGGAGGTCAAATGCAGAAATGCGCCCCAAAAAGGTGGGAATAGACGGTCCCTTCCGGCGGCTTCAAAACGCCACTGAGCAACTACCAACTGACACGAATAGCGGAGGGGGCGGAGCTTCGCGCCAGTTCAGTCTCTATCGTTTTAATACTCTATGGCTTTTTCACAGATCAGGAGGAGAGGTATAATTGGGAATAATTGTTTTTGTCACATCTAAGTCAAATTAAGCTCTAATCAAGCCCTGAATGTCGCATTTTGAGCATATTATGATCCATTTTTAGGTAAACGTCACGGTCCGTTAGCATAAAATGCTAAAACACTAAAAGGTATTTAGATTTAGTCTGGCTTAATCTATAGTTACCTCTGAGGTTACCTGCAGGTCAATGCTTATAAAGTGTGATTACCTTTGAGGGGATTAAGTATATTTACCTACCTCAGACCATCAGATCATGCTCTGATTTTGAATCTAAATGGCTTGTTTATGCTATTGCCCTGGCTCTGCTCTGGCCCTGCTCTAACTGAAAGCAATTTGGAGGTTTAGGATTAAACTGTTTGCTCCCCTGTTTAAAGATTGGCGTTGTTTAGGCCCTGTGGGTTAGGGTTAGGTTTAGGCTGTCAATCACAGCGACTGGCCAATCACAGTGCGTCCTTCACTCAAACCCGCTGAAGATTCCGTGCTCGCCATCGAGACGCAATGTGAGCTCGTAGAACGGCTATTTTCAGAGAAGACATTTTAACCCATTTAGACCAGAGAAGATGAGATTCCACAAATGACTTAGTTCTAAATCCTAATTACGGTTTTCTGCAAAACCTATGTTTCTATGTCAGTGGTGCTAAACCTTTTTCATGTCAAAGACCCCCAGAATTATCTGTATTTGGCCGCGGACCCCCATCTGAAAATATGTTGTTCCAGGGACCATCCATAAGCAAAGATTTGAGTTAAAAATGTTCGCTCTGAAAGAATATATCAAAGGTTTTGCGCCACATTTTCAAAAAATGTGTCATACGAGCTTGTAGACAATGCTTAAAACATCCAAAAGGGGTTCTATTCCCCGCCCTGAATGGGTTAATGTACGTAAAAAAGACAATGGGGGTGGAGGAGGTCACTCACCACCGACAGTGTGTTGGTCATGATGCCGCCATCTTGGCTCAGCGCGCCGCCATCTTGGCTCTGCAGCGAGCCGCCATCTTGGCCCGACCCGGGCATCCCGGCCAGGTCCATTCCCTGCATCTGGTAGGGGTGTTGTTGGTGCTGCTGCTGCTGCTGCTGGGGGTGGTTCTGGTGGTGCTGCTGCTGCTGGTGGTGCTGGGGTGGTGGTCCCAGAGGGTGGGGGTGGTACATCCCAGAGTCCATGTGGGGGAGGTGGGGGTGCAGCATGTGATCCGGCAGGGTGGGGGGGGTGATGGGGGGGATGTTGAAGTCCTCGTCGCCCAAACCCACCACGGAGTACGACTGAGGGGGGGGGGGGGGGGGAGAGAGAGAGAGAGAGAGAGAGAGATTTTGAAAACATGACCACTGACAAAAAAACCTGCTGGGCGAAGTACGACAATGTGCAAACACAGCAAGCAAGATTTGTGAGTTGCTGTGATAGGAGAAGGATATCAAATGGAACACAACCACCCTGAAGACTAATCATTGTGTATATTCCTGCACTATATACCTGCATCGAG
>NC_137873.1:6282148-6284648 GCF_963924005.1 Protomyctophum bolini | reverse complement strand
GACATATAGGTGACTCCCTGCTGGGAGAGAATGTGACATAGACGGGGAAGCTCACAGTTTGTTGACCGCGCTCACAGGCTCTTTTTGTTTTATTTGAATACAAGTTTATGTTATGTGACGGAGAAATAACCATGATTTGTTCTGACAAAATCTCCGTGAGTATTTGAATCAAGAAGAGAGGCGACGCGAGTTATACAGCAACAATAGACTGCAACACCACCCCGACAAACCAGTGGCTTTATTTGTTTGCTAAGAAAGGCCACGATACCATCTCACTGGAGACCGGGGCTATGCCTGAGACCCAGAGCCATCCAATAGAAGACTTATACGACATTGAGGGGGCAGAAACCGAGTGTCTCACTGGAGACCTGGGCCATGCCTGAGACCCAGAGCCATCCAATAGAAGAGTTATACGACATTGAGGGGGCAGAAACCATCTCACTGGAAACCGAGTGTCTCACTGGAGACCTGGGCTATGAGCCAGAGCCAGAGCCATCCAATAGAAGAGTTACGACATTGAGGGGGCAGAAACCGTCTCACTGGAGACCTGGGCTATGCCTGAGACCCAGAGCCATCCAATAGAAGAGTTATAGGACATTGAGGGGGCAGAAACTGAGCACTGTTCTAATGCAGCCTGAATTGAACTGAGACAAGCTGGAGTTGGAAATACATTGTTTTCAACGAGGGGCGGCGCAAATAAGATCCATTTTAAGCATGTGTGCAACAGGACAACTGTTTTTAAAGTATTGTACAGTAACAACTAAAGTCTCTTTCATGTTTATGTTGTACTATATTGCTGCAAAACAATCTAAAATAAAGGGATTTAAGATAATTAAAGCTGGGCTGTTGCCCCTGAGTCCAATGCATTTCTGCCTATACTTCTTAAATGTGTCTCTCTTCAGAAAACAGCTAAAAACCTGTCTTTCTTCCTCGCCCTCTATAGTCCACCATTTCCCAAACACTGGATGGGGGGCCCATTCCTGGGTCAACCTACACATGTCTGTGGGTCCCTGTATCTTTATTATAGGATCCATACAAAAAGCTTGTCATTTCTGCCACTCGACAGTCGACACCGTCAAGTATAAAACATCACATGATCCCTTTTGTGTGTGTCACTCGCCCCAAAAAAAAGCACGAATTCTCAACGTGTACACAGCCTTTATTACCTTCCCTCCCCGTCCGACACACACACACACACACACACACACACACACACACACACACACACACACACACACACACACACACACACACACACACACACACACACACACACACACACACACACACACACACACACACACACACACACACACACACACACACACACCTTAACACATTCTGGGCGGGAACCCTTTTTGGCCGTTTTAAGCATTATGTTATTATACTTTAGCTATTGAAAAATAGCAGATCTACAAGCTCATAGCGCGGCACCGAGTACCGTGCTATGAGCTTGTAGTTCTGCTATTTTTTTGGAAAAATCGTGAAAATGTGGCGCAAATCTTTTAATGTATATTCTTTCAGAGCGAACGTTTTTAACTCAAATCTTTGGGGTTCCTGGAACAACGTATTTTCAGATGGGGGGGTCGGTGGCAGATTACATATCATTTTTTGGGGGTCCTTGACGTGAAATATTGAGCACCACTGATACAGAAACATGAGGTATTTCAGAAAACTGTTAGAAGACTCTTTTTTTTCTCTCGACGTCGGGCCAAAATGTGTTAAACTCTACCGACGTCGAAGCTGTCCGTTCACTCTTTATTGTGACAGGAAAGTAATAAGACACAACAACGTTAAAAAAAAAAAAAAAAAAAAAAAACATGGAACCGTGCCAGGTGAGAGGGACGGATCGGATCGCTGACCTTATTTTGGTTTCACAGAACCAGAGCCGTTTGATTATATGAAATGGATAAATATTTTACCGTGTACACAATTTATATTTCCATGGACGCTTAATTGCTTGCTGGCGTGAGAAGAAGATGGCTGTGTATGTTACAGTAGCCCCTGGCAGACCACCTCGTCTACACAGCGTTGTTTTTGGCAGCTCTATTTTAGTTTTAGTCATAATAGTCTTTTGGAATAAAACTTAATTTAGTTTTAGTCATATTTTAGTCACCTGGAATGTTTTAGTGTTATTCTAGTTTTAGTCGACTAAATATCATAAGATCTTAGTCGACTAAAATGTTTGTTTTTTTTGGGCGTGCCTTGATGCCGTCGCGATGACAGATCTTTAGTTTACACTCGCTGAGAATAGCAGATCTACAAGCTCACGCTGCGACGTGTTGTGAGCTTGTAGTTCTGACAGTTTTCTGAAATACCTCATGTTTTCTATGTCAGCGGTGCTCAATATTTCATGTCAAAGACCCCAAAAAATGATCTGTATGTTTAAAACTCCAAAAGGGGTTCCCGGGCCCGCTCAGGATGGGTTAAACCATTTTAGACCTGAGCTCCATTCTACAAAATGTCTTCTAAATCCTGACAGTTTTCTCAAACTATTTCA
>NC_137873.1:6269648-6277148 GCF_963924005.1 Protomyctophum bolini | reverse complement strand
GTGTGTGTGTGTATATATATATATATATATATATATATATATATACATCTCACACAATCCTCTACAGTAGTAGAAGCCATGAATAAAACATCAAATCAAAGATTCCTATAGCACACCATATTCCCTATACTGTAGCCTATATGAATAATGCATCTGCCTTGGTTTTACTTATTAATATGGCACGCGGGGATGGGGGGGGGGGTGGGGGTGGAGGGAGGGGGGGGGGGCTGGCATTGAGGGAATACTGCACTAGCCGTGCACGCACGCATGCACGCACGCACTCGCACACCCCTCTCTGGAGATTTAACTAGGTCTTTGAGAAGTTGCCTCCTACTGTATCTTGCTTATACATTCATCCAGCGCCCCATGGATAACAGACCCTTACAGTACAGTACAGTACAGTACAGTACCAGTACGTTTTTATTGGCTTATTGGCGTTTTTTTTAATTTACGTCGGCCATATTAGCGCCACGATCATCCCGCCACGGTGTGGTTGCTAAGTAACTGCTGCTTCTATAGCCGCGGCAGCAGCCAGTGATGTGTAGAACATGCTTCATCTGGCCGAGCGTGACGCTATATGTGGAGGTAAATATTACATACATAGAACATGTATATAGCGTGACGCTATGTGGAGGTAAATGTTACATACATAGAACATGTATATAGCGTGATGCTATGTGGAGGTAAATGTTACATACATAGAACATGTATATAGCGTGATGCTATGTGGAGGTAAATATTACATGCATAGAACATGTATATAGCGTGATGCTATGTGGAGGTAAATATTACATGCATAGAACATGTATGTAGCGTGACGCTATGTGGAGGTAAATATTACATGCATAGAACATGTATGTAGCGTGATGATATGTGGAGGTAAATATTACATACATAGATAGTTATCCCATTCAGCGTGATGGTGCAGTATGTGGAGGTAAATATTACATGCATAGAACATGTATATAGCGTGATGCTATGGAGGTAAATATTACATACATAGAACATGTAGGTAGTTATCTCATTCAGGACAGGAACCCTTTTTTGCTGTTTTATTAAGCATTATGTTATACTTTAGCTATTGAAAAATAGCAGATCTACAAGCAATTTTTTTGAAAAAAGAATCGTGAAAATGTGGCGCAAATCTTTGAATAATCAAAGATTTGACTCGCACAACTGACATAGTTAGTTCCGGGGGTCCTCGCGCAATTATTCCATCGCATTGCGGTGACTCGTGACTCGAGTGGACCGAGGCGAGTCGACCCCAAGTCAAATTGAGGACGAGAACGAGACGAGGCAGAGTAAACTAAAACGTACGTGTACTCGAGATCGAACTCGAGACGAGTCAAGGACTCGAGTACCACAACAAATGGTGCATTTATATAGCAGCCTTTATCCAAGGCGCTTTACATAGATTGTGGATTACATTCACCCATTCACACACATATTCATACACCAATTGCGGCGGAAGCCATGCAAGTTAACACATTTAGTACCTGAACTGCATCAAAATAAAGGCGTTGCTTGCGCCAGAGTAATCGCCAGAGTAGTGATCGCTTTTATTTTGAAAGCCATGAACCGGAAATACTATCTTAAAAAAGTTGACTGACAAAGTGACCTCACAATCTCCGATCATCTTAAGAAAGAAAGTTACTGTTGTTTACCCAGGGTAACTGGACTAAGCTCAATAACTTGTTTACAGCCAGGCCCATGCTCATAGAACATTTCATGGTAGGGGTTCAATGCCTTGTCCAAGGGCACTTCAGCGGGGGTAATTTTAACGTGCCGGTCCGGGGATACGAACTATAAGCGACCTTCCGATATCAAGACCGCTCCGCAAACCGTTCGGCCACCGGTGCTCCCAACCAGCACACCGGGAGCAATTTGGGGTTCAGTGTCTTTGCCCACAAGGACACTTCAAACATGTAGGACAGGAGGAGGAGCCGGGATTCGAACCGCCGACCCATGGATCATTGGACGACCTGCTCTACCTCCTGAGCCACAGTCGCCCTATGGTGCTACAGTATGTGAGACACATACGTTAGTCCACATTGAGACTTCAGTCTCAATGTGGTTTTTACTGGTTAAATAAAGGTTAAATAAAAATAAATGTGGATGTGGATGTATAAGAAGACATTATGTACATGTTTATGTTCAAATGCAAAATACATCACGTCCGTTTCAAACACTAAACGATTTTCACACACCAACACCATTCACTCACCCTCCTCCACACACACACACACACACACACACACACACACACACACACACACACACACACACACACACACACACACACACACACACACACACACACACACACACACACACACACACACACACACACACACACACACACACGTGTATATTATTAAGTAGTAGTGCAGATGTGTGTATTAATATCAACTGGGTTTTTTTTTTCTCCCTTTGGTCTGCTTCAGTGGAACCGTAACGATGTGCCACAATTAACCCATTCTGACCTGAGATCAGATTCTAAAAATGTCTATTACATCCCGACAGTTTTCCTTATGAACCCATTCTGACCTGAGATCAGATTCTAAAAATGTCTTCTATGTCAGTCGCTCTTCGATTTTTCAAAAATAGCAGATCTACAAGCTCATAGCGCGCCACCGAGTGGCGTGCTACGAGCTTGTAGATCTGCTGTTTTTCCAATAGCTAAAGCATAACGTAACCAAAAAGGGGTGTTCCCGCCCAGAATGGGTTAAATCTGTTTTGTCTCCGGCGCCGCTCTGATTAGCGGCCAGGCTTAATTAACTACAGCTGACTTAATTAGCTTACAGAGACTCTTCAGCGAAGGTATCGTCAGGGGGGGTGATTGGAGGGGACGAGGGGGGGGGACGGGGGACGGAACCGCCCCGTCTGCCTTCCTATCGTTTCTGTCGGGTTGGAAAACCTCGTATGTCCAAAACTGTCGTCGTTGTTACCCTTTTTCAGGATTCAAGTTCTTTAACCCATTTTGGACTGATTGCGATTGATAAAAAAAAAAAAGAAGGCTTCTGAATCCTATAACAGTTTTCTGAAAAACCCCATGTTTCTATATGCCAGTGGTGGTGCTCAACCTTTTTCATGTCAAGGACCCCCAGAATTATCTCTATTGGGCCACACGGACCCCCCCCCCCCCATCTCAAAATATGTAGTTCCAGTGACCCCCCCCCTCCCCCAGAAGCAAATATTTTAGTTAAAAACGTTCGCTCTGAAATATATATTCCCCCACATTTTCACAACTTCTCAAAAATAGCAGATCTACAAGCTCGTAGCGCGCCATCGAGTGGCTTGTATAGATCTGCTATTTTTCAATAGCTAAAGCATGACATAATGCTAGAAGAAACACCAAGAGGGGTCCCCGCCCCAAAATGGGTTATAAGCAGATCTGCATGAAGCGCAAAATGTGTTTTTTTCCCGTTGAGAGGATCTGCTATCTTTGTCACATGTTGTGCGACACGTGTAGACATACTGTATATACAGTCACACAGAATGTGACGGAGAAAGCGTGCGAGAGAGAGAGAGAGAGAGAGAGAGAAAATTGACTCCGCAAATTGATGCTTTTACGACGCGATTATCTTTCCAGTAAAGACCACGTTTCAGACTAGATAAATAAACATTTCCATTAAACCAGCGCGGCTTTTCTTCGAGCAACAGGTCTCCTGCACGCCGCTATCTGATCAGACCCGCTCGTCTCCCGGGCTTCTCTCGAGGAGAGAACAGAACAAACTAACTTATAACGTTCTGTTCTGTTCATGTCGTCGGCAGCGAGCTCCAGAAATCAATGTCACTTTGCTTTCACTGACTCAACGCTGTAAAAAACAACTAAAAGCCAGAGGTTGTTTCACACGATGTTCCTCCTCTTTCTCTCTCTCTCTCTCCTCTCTCTGCTTTGTCTTTATTTCCAGACACACATGGCCTTGACTCGTTTATTTCTGATTGCATTAGTGAGAGAGAGAGAGAGAGAGAGAGAGAGAGAGAGAGAGAGAGATTGTTGTTGGGCTCAGCTAGTGTATCTCTGTTGAAGATATAGCATTTGATACAGACTTATAGCATGTTACGTAGACAGCACCAGAATTGCATTTATATGTAGTCATAGCACGTCATAGTACATATGTATAGCATAGTATAGTATAGTTTCATTATATAGATATTCCACTGTTACGTTCTTAGCTTACGCATGTTTCATGATAAATGCTTTTTACGTGATGTATTCCCATGCTTTTTTGTTCTTGCTTAAAGGACCACTTCACCACTTTTCAACCTATCTTCATATAATAGGTCCTCACTAATAATCATGATAAAATGGTGCAATCTTTTTCTACTAGGTCTGTGTCTCATAGGAGGGCTGTGGGCAGTTCAAAAACGGTCTTCCAGTGACATCATTGATGGGGAATACAAGCTAATACAAACAGCAGGCTTTCTAGTCCTGAAAAGTTGCAATGCGAAAATGGAAGCCATCGTTCTCACGATAATGAAAATCTAAATACTTCTGTAAAATAAATCTTGTTTAAAAAAAATCTGCCTAATGATGATGTCACTGGAAGACGGTTTCTAAACTGCCCACAGCCCTCCTATGAGACACAGACTGAGTAGAAAAGAATCGTGCCATTTTTTCATGATTATTAGTGAGGACCTATTACTGTATATGAAGATAGGTTGAAAAGTGGTGAAGTGGTCCTTTAATGCAAGTCACTCTGGATTAAGAGCGTCTGCTAAATGCCTGAATTGTGAATTGTAAATTGTAAATTGAAGGAGTGGGTTGGGCAGTACTCAGCACTTGTTTTACTGAAAACGTATCAATGTAGAAAATAGAATATTTTGATGGTTTGCCTGTTATCTCTCCTAATGGTATACACTACCAGCATCAATGCAGCATAGAATGTGAACAACAACATCTTATCCAACAACAACAACAACAACAACAACAACAACAACATATTCTAAGTGGCTCTGAGAGAGGCTTAAATGTAATCAAACCCGCGTGGCTCAAATGCTGAATAAATAATGATATGATATTGATATGAAAAGGGTTTGAAATTAACCCCCTCTCGTAAACGATACACAGAACCGCCACCTCAGTGACAACATCGCGGAGAGACGGTTTGTTTGTTGTTTTGGACGACAACACTTATATATGAGTGAGAGACGACTTTAACCCATTCTGAACGGGAGCCCATTTTGGTGTTAGCATCATGTTATGCTTTAGCTATTGAAAAATAGCAGATCTACAAGCTCATAGCGCGCCACCGAGTGGCGCGCTACGAGCTTGTAGGTCTGCTATTTTTGAAAAATCGAAAGAACGACTGACATTTTTAGAATCTGATCTCGGGTCAGAATGAGTTCATCAGACCAGTGTGTGTCCAGTGGAAACCTCGTGTGAATCTGATCTCAGGTCAGAATGGGTTAAAATGACCCGATGTTATTCTCCATAGAGAACACACACACACGACCGACCGCGACTAAGGGGATGATCGAGTGACATAAGAAGCACTTTGGTGCTGTATTATATATTATATAAGCCAACTTGTGTAATTACCAAATCCTCACTGCCAATGAAAGACAATACTCTTAATCAAGAAAGGAGTCAGTCCCTTGCACTGTGGTCTGCCCCCCCCCCCCCCCCCCCCCACCCCCTCCTTCTCGCTCTCTCTCTCACTCACTCATACGCACGCACGCAACTCTTTGATAAATATTACATGTTGTCTAGTCTTTACCATATTAGCAAGTAGACTGTCTGTCTCTATGTCTTCCTCCCTCCCTCTGACGCACACACGTGTACGCACGCATGCACACACGCACAGGCACACACACACACACACACATTACCTGATTGGTTGAGCCAAAGTCCAGTCCGGTCTCTGGCATGCCGAGGAACATGGCATCACCGTCCAGCTGTAAAACAACAACCAAAACAACACCTCATTAACAAACAAATATTGTTTATTAATATATATATTAATATATATATTATAATAACATTATCGTTGGCTGATAACGAGTGAACAGCAATGTCCGTGTTCACCTATGTATGTGTTAATGAGCACGAGTATGACTATTAGTACCAGTAGGGGCGCTGTTGTGCCAAACAGAGAGAGAGAGAGAGAGAGAGAGATAGTGCTGTACTGTTGCCTGCTAATATATGAGAGAGAGAGAGAGAGAGAGAGAGAGAGAGAGGAGGGGGGGGGGGGAGAGAGGGGAGTTGCACCACTCAGTTCACACGGGTGTGATTTTTATATATAATTTTTATCCCACGATTTTGCAACCCATTTTTTCAGGAGTCCAAGTTGCTCCTTTACACCTGACAGGGGGGAGTTTCCCTGGTTGGACGTAGCGCGTGGAAGGAACACGTTATTCCAACCAGTTCCTTTCCCCTCCATCAGGCGCCCCGGCTGGCCAGGGGGAGGCAGTTTAGAGACCAGGATTACTGCATGTTTTTTGCGAGGGTACCTACCCTATAGGGCATGGGTTAGCAACCCGTGGGTCACAACCCCTCTGGGGGTCGCCAAATTATTAAAAAAAAAAGAAAATAATATATATATATTTTTTGCAACTGAATGGCTGTAAAATGGAAATGAAGAGTTTACATAGTACACATAGTACATGCATACACCTTCCCTAATGGTTATATCTGGTTTCAGTATTCATTTATGGTGTATTGTCTCTATTATTAAGGTTATAGTAGCAGTCAATTTATATTGGGGGTCGGGAGGGGGCGGGACGGGGGTCCTGAGACACTGCCAAAGCATTATCCGGGGGGGGGGGGGGGGTCCCCGGGCCAAAAACGTTGAGAATCCCTGCTATAGGGGACACGGGGAGAACATGCAAACTCACAAACACACCCGCATAGCGCCCACAGCGGGAATCGAACCCATGCGGACATTCTAGCTGTGAGGCGACAATAAGCCTCTCTGACTTACACATGCAGCCCCCACTAGTATATAAACTACAAAACAACTAACTACAGCTATAATAAACACAAGACAAGACCTTAATCAATGCCCCCATCAGCAAAACACTGGAACAAAAACACGTAAGGATGCGAGAGAAGCCATTTTGAACACTTTATAGCGACGGCGTGTGGCTGTAATGTCCGTCCATAATGATCTCCATTACACGCCATTCAAATGAGTGAAGAGTCGACGCTGCGTGTTCTACGAGCGGAGAACAGCGCTTGGTTTTTAATCAATGGCGACTCTGTCCCGACATGCAGCTGTTTATTAGTGTTCATTAGCTTAATGGCAGAGGGAGATGGAACATAAATAGAGAGAGCGAGAGAAACAATAAAACCAGTGGTGATTTCTGACCAGTGGTGATTTCTGACCAGTGGTGATTTCTGACCGGTGGTGATTTCTGACCGGTGGTGATTTCTGACCGGTGGTGATTTCTGACCAGTGGTGATTTCTGACCGGTGGTGATTTCTGACCAGTGGTGATTTCTGACCGGTGGTGATTTCTGACCAGTGGTGATTTCTGACCGGTGGTGATTTCTGAC
>NC_137873.1:6264648-6267148 GCF_963924005.1 Protomyctophum bolini | reverse complement strand
CTACGAGCTTGTAGGTCTGCTATTTTTTTTTAAATCGAAGAGCGACTGACGTAGAAGATATTTTTTTAGAATCTGATCTCAGGTCAGAATGGACAACTGTCAGGATGTATAGAAGACATTTTTAGAATCTGATCTCAGGTCAGAACGGGTTAAGGATAGAAGCTGTCCGACACTGAGCAGCTTATAAAAAACTAACTTCATCTACTATACTCGGATAATTTTATTAAGTGCATAATATTCAAATGGCCCTGAATCATAACATAATAATATGCAAATCATTGTCGTTTTGCGCCGCGTATATCTGTGTGTTGACTGAGCGGCACGCGGGCCAAGCGGGAAGGCATGAACACACACTCACACACACACACACACACACACACACACACACACACACACACACTTGGATAAACATTTGAACAGGTGGGCAAAGACGCACACACACACACGCGCACACACACACACAGGTGCATATAGTACACAGGTATATAGCTCTATACTCCTCCTCTCCATTCGCCAGCTGCTGTCCATTATGCAAATGAGGTGTGTGTCACGTTACAAAGTCAACAGAAACGCAAAAACACATTCACGGGTAACCTACTGTATTCTTTAATGGGCGCACGCACACACACACGCACACATGCATGCACACGCACGCACACACACACGCACACATGCATGCACACGCACGCACACACATACGCACACATGCATGCACACGCACGCACACACACACGCACACATGCATGCACACGCACGCACGCGCACACACACACACACACACACACACACGCACGCACGCACAGACGTGTTCTGGCTTAAGGCCATACATTTAATTATTAATGTCTTAGATGGAGAAGGGGGGAAAAAAAAAAACGCATAGATTGATACAGCAATAACAAAACCTTGCCTGCACCAGAAACCGTTTATCTGCATAATATATTTAGTTTCATACCTTTTTTTTCCTTTCCTCATAAATAACTACAGTGTCGCACAAAAACAGCGGACACATAGCAGATCTACAAGCTCACAACAATGCGTCACACTTTGAGAGAAAAGCAGGAGCAGAGCAAAACACGCGACATGGTCTCCACCAGGCCAGGGCAGGTCAGCTTGTGGCCTCCTGGTGGCGCTAGAATAGGCCAATGTGAAAAGGGTGCAATTTCTTCTCATGCCTTGGATGGCAATTGGATGATTTGAGGCATTTTGCTCCGCTGTGTTCATGATTCTCACACACACACACACACACACACACACACACACACACACACACACACACACACACACACACACACACACACACACACACACACACACACAGAGTTATGTTTTCAAACTAAAACATGGGCGGTTGTAGGCAACGGGGCTAAACGTGAGCGCTATAGTTTCCCCAGACGGAACAAACAGAGAAGAACCGCCTCAAACCGCCTCAAACTATGGAGGAAACAACAGGCAGAAAACATGAAACTATGGAGGAAACAACAGGCAGAAAACATGAGACTATGGAGGAAACAACAGGCAGAAAAACATGAAACTATGGAGGAAACAACAGGCAGAAAACATGAGACTATGGAGGAAACAACAGGCAGAAAAACATGAAACTATGGAGGAAACAACAGGCAGAAAACATGAAACTATGGAGGAAACAACAGGCAGAAAACATGAAACTATGGAGGAAACAACAGGCAGAAAACATGAAACTATGGAGGAAACAACAGGCAGAAAACATGAGACTATGGAGGAAACAACAGGCAGAAAACATGAGACTATGGAGGAAACAACAGGCAGAAAACATGAAACTATGGAGGAAACAACAGGCAGAAAACATGAAACTATGGAGGAAACAACAGGCAGAAAACATGAAACATGGAGGAAACAACAGGCAGAAAACATGAAACTATATGACGGGAACAACAGGCAGAAAACATGAAACTATGGAGGAAACAACAGGCAGAAAAACATGAAACTATGGAGGAAACAACAGGCAGAAAACATGAAACTATGGAGGAAACAACAGGCAGAAAACATGAAACTATGGAGGAAACAACAGGCAGAAAACATGAAACTATGGAGGAAACAACAGGCAGAAAACATGAAACTATGGAGGAAACAACAGGCAGAAAACATGAGACTATGGAGGAAACAACAGGCAGAAAAACATGAAACTATGGAGGAAACAACAGGCAGAAAACATGAAACTATGGAGGAAACAACAGGCAGAAAAACATGAAACTATGGAGGAAACAACAGGCAGAAAACATGAAACTATGGAGGAAACAACAGGCAGAAAACATGAAACTATGACGGGAACAACAGGCAGAAAACATAAGCGGTGCGATAGAAACTATATGCGATAGACTATAGGCAGATAGAAAGAGGGGTGGAAGGAAAAACAGAGATGGAGTGATGAGAAAGAATAGAGAGAAGATGGTGTGATGATGATGATGATTTCCTCTCGTCAGGCTCTGAATGTGAGGCGGAGTGGAACCTATTTCACTCTCCA
>NC_137873.1:6242148-6262148 GCF_963924005.1 Protomyctophum bolini | reverse complement strand
AGTGTGTGTCTGTGCTAATGCATGCCGACAGACTTTCCAATAACAACTGTCATTCTTCATGGGAAATTACTCCGGTGGACCTTTTGTTCGGTCTCCTATAGTTTCTCATTTTAAAACAAGGAAAAATAAAACTATACTATCATATATATTCACCTTTCAGGGGTTTTTCTTTTTGCTGTAAAAGACACAAGAGGGCCAGAGGAGAGATCATTCACCCGCCCCAAAATAATCATATTGGAACTGCAGGGAGAAGGGCCACAATCTGCCTTTCTATGTCTATGTTAGAGGGGCCACAACAGGGGTTTCAAACAGGTTGAGAAATGGTAAATGGTGCATTTATATAGCGCCTTTAAACTTTATCCAAGGGGCTTTACATAGACTGTGCATTACATTCACCCATTCACACACACATTCATGCACCGATTGCGGCGGAAGCCATGCAAGGTATACCAACCAGCACATCGGGAGCAATCTGGGGTTCAGTGTCTTTGCCCAAGGACACTTCGACATGTGGACAGGAGGAGGAGGAGCCGGGATTCGAACCGCCGACCCATGGTCCAATGGTTCTTAAAGTCTGCCCGAAACCCAACCCCGCTTGCGCTCGGGGGGTCGGGCTCGGCCACGAAGTAATAAAAGTAATAACTCTGTTCTGTCTGTTTGTGTATTTATTCATGTATTATGAAGATGGCGGTTCAACCTTTAAACTCTGTGATTAGAGTTCTCAAATTCTGCCCAAACCCGGCCACCCTATACCCGACACGTTTTAGGGCCCGGGTCGGTGCCTAGAATTATGCTAATTAGCCGGGGGACCGGCCCAGTTAGGGGCCAGGCCTTCACTTTCAGGCCCGTTGAAAACTGAATATACTCTGAAACAACCCCTTTTGGTGTTAGCATTATGTTATGCTTTAGCTATTGAAAAATAGCAGATCTACAAGCTCATAGCGCGCCACCGAGTGGCGCGCTACGAGCTTGTAGGTCTGCTCTTTTTGAAAAATCGAAGAACGACTGACATATAGAAACAACTAGAAACTGTCTAAACTAGAAGACGTTTTTAGAATCTGATCTCAGGTCAGAGTGGGTTAAAAAGAGCAACACTATAGTGAGCAAAAACACTGGTCTCAGGTCTGGAGCTCCAGCCAGACTCACATCGCTGTGATGTCACCGAGCGGTGCTGCTACGCCGGCCAGCCGCCCGACCGCCACACCCCGACGCAGCGCCACGGCTAGCCTAGGGTTAATACACCAGCTGCCAGGGAATGAAACCGGACCTGGTCAGTGCACACACACACACACACACACACACAATAGCACACACACACACACATACACAATAGCACACATGCACTCACAAAAACAACAAATCCATTGTATCTTTTACACACACACACACACACACACACACACACACAATAGCACACACACACACACACACACACACACACACACAGAGATCAATGAGGCATAGGGTTGAATCAAAGGGGGATAGGTGCCTTTTAAATACTTTCAACAGAACAAAGACAGAAGACAGAACAGCTGCAGGAAGACACACACACGCACGCACACACACACAGACATACGCACACACACACACCTATGAAAAGTCGACCATTGAAAAGTGTTGCACCTTAACTAACCACCAACTGCCCGGGTTCATTGTCTCTCAGTCGAGTAGAAACCCACAAACACAACTGTTACTTTTCAGGACTCCAGAAATAGCACGAAGTAGCAGCAGGAGGTATGTATAGTATACAGAAGTATGTATAGTATGATCAAGTAGGGCGTTAACATGTACAAACAAAAAGGTAAAATATATATATATATATATATAAGAGGTTCATGCTTCACAGCAACGATAACGATGGTTCCACATAGCTTCATTCCCAACATGATCCACAGCAAGAGTTCTCAAATTCTCCCCCGAACACGACCCTCCCCGACCCAACGATGTTGGGCCCGGCCAAAGCCTTGGGTTCTGTGAATGAATGAATGAATGATACCCCCCAAAAAATGTCAACTGCCCTTATGGTGTCAACTGCCCCTATACAGTGTCAACTGCCCCTGCGGTCTAACGGTTAGTGTTGGATGCAGCTCAAAGTGAACTTTATTCAGGCATCTAGTTTGTTGCCGTCAGACCGCCATAGCCCGTGTTGTTAACGGGAAATAAACCGGTTCTCAAGATGTTCTGTCCGTCTGGGAACGGAAGGTCCAATCTGCTCAGTTCAAAGCGTGACTCTGAGGACATCAAGTCCATATAAGTGACACCTTTTCGGGGGTTGTGTTGGGCCGGGCCAGGCCTCAGGCCGAACCGGGCCCAGTTAAGACCGGGCCTTTAATTTAGTCAGGCCCGTGGAGAACTCTATCCACAGCTTCACTCCCACGACATCATGGCTTTAAATGGCAGCGGGTCTAAGCATTAAAATACATGGTTCCATGCTGAGGGCATTAGTCCAAACACTATTTATCCAATAAGCCCACTGCCAATTACAGAACACGCTTCCATCCCGAGGACTCTGAGTAGACTGCTGGACCACAAGCTCACCAAATCAAGGGCTTAAACTTTTTTTTGTTTCGTTTTGTTCGTGAAAGAATTGCCTACTCTGTCGTCATGCTACATACTATAGTGTCACACAAATGTAAGGACAAATTAATGTTGTGCTATATGGACAAAGGGAGCTCGTTGGTTTCTCCAGACACGTTTTCAGGGGTTGACACTATAGCTCTGGTCCATAGCTCTAATGCATTCACATTAGAGCTCTGGTCCATAGCTTTAATGTCTTTGCATTAGAGCTATGCTACTCTTCTCTTCCTGCGCTCGCATGAAGTGCAGACCAGCCTCTCGTCTGTAGCAAAGAATTAAAAAATAACCTTTTTCGCTACTCACCAATACAAAGGCGGCTTGTGTTATTAGAAAGCCTAGTTTACACTAAGAAAGGGATTTTCTTTCAATGGAAGGAAAAATCTGGTCTATGGGGTTTTTCTGTTGGCAATATCGGTAGAGGGCGCAGTGGAGTAACTAAAAGTATATTTCTTCCGGTGAAAAACAAATCCCTTTCTGGCCAAAAAGTGCTTTATAAAATATGTATGGGAGGGGAAAGGAACTGGTCGGAATAACGTGTCCCTTCCACGTGCTACGTCCGGCCGGGGAAATTTCCCCGTCTGTCAGGTGAAAAGAAGCAGCTTGGACTCCTCATGCATAGAAGGAGGCATGAGGTCAGTCCGCTGCCCCCCCCCCCCCCCCCCAGGTTGGCAGAGGAAGTGTAGGCCCAGGATTACATTAGATAATTGGCACTGGGTGAAAAGAAAACTGGGTTACAAAATCGTGGGATAAAAATTCAAGTAAAAAAAATATATATATATATGTGTGGCGGGGGGCTCAGAGTGCTTCCACTAAGGAAACTAGGCTCTCTAATAACACAAGCCGCCTTTGTATCAGTGAGTAGCGAAACATATAATTTTTATTTTCGCTACAGACGAGAGGCTGGTCTGCATTTCATACGAGCACAGGAAGAGAAGATTATTTAAGGACCAGAGCTATAGGTTGACACTAAGGGCTACACTATTTGACAGATGAATTCTCAGTAATAGTTTACTATGGGACTTTGATGAAACAATGGCCGTTTCTAACCAAATGGGATCCAGAGTCCAGCAGAACTCGAGGAAGAACGCACACGCACCTGCGAGCGTTGTATAGTGCGCGCGTGCACGCACGCACACACACACACACACAGCTTCTTTAGCGGTTGACTCAGAGGTAATGGAAAAATGACAGACGAGCGAAAGAAAAATCAATCAGTTTCTTTTTTAAAAGCAAAGGACTTTTTTTCTCTTCCAGGAGTAATAACTGTGCGAGAGAAGAAAAGGAACACGATAAGCATTATAACATTTCAACAGAATGAAACATGTCTTGGATAAACCTGCAGTAATTATGGGGCCACGCCGGGCGTATAAATATTATTTGTTAATTATTGCACAAGGACAGACCGCAGAAGTATAAAATATAACAACAACTAGCTTTTTTTTTGTTCTTCTTAAAATCACGAAGAGCACTTCAGGAACTCATCCAAAACACACGCACGCACGCACGCGCACGCACGCACGCACGCACGCACGCACGCACGCACGCACACAGAACAATATGGGAATGATTGCAATATGTGATTTGATTGCAATATGTTTGTTTTGGAAAAGAAATCCCGATAATTAGTCTCTGCTGGCAGAGATCTATCTCCCCCCCCCCCCCCCCCCACACCCCCATCTGTTCCATTTGGCATCTCTCCACCAACCAGGAGTGCTCGTTCGTTGCCTCGGCCCCTGCGATTCGACCAATCGAACGGCGGCGCCGGCGGCCAGGATCCGGGGGCCGAGCCCACAGAATGAAGGTATAATACCCCACCAATCGTCTTCGAGGGTCGACCGAGGGGTCGTCTGGCAACGGGCCTTATTGGGAGAGGGACGGAATGTTTTGCGTCGTGTCCCACCCCATCCCAAACCCGTCGCGTGCCAAGACAGCCAGACGGACAGATAGACGGGACAGACGCGCTGTGGATGTGCTCAGACAGATAATTAGTCCGATGTAACAGTAAGGCAACACTTTGACTGTCTGGAAAAGTTCTGAGAGAGAGAGAGAGAGAGAGAGAGAGAGAAAGAGAGCCACGGTTTCGCCACGATTGAGTCAACCGGTCCATTGTCCGTCGCGTCGTAAAAAAGTAGCGCAAAATGCACCGTCCGTGGTTTATTTCTGTAGATCGCTACCTCAAGTTTGCATGTTCTACCCGTGTCCCCTATAGGGTAGGTACCCTCACATGTTCTCCCCGTGTCCCCTAGGGTACTAGGTACCCTCACATGTTCTCCCCGTGTCCCCTAGGGTACTAGGTACCCTCACATGTTCTCCCCGTGTCCCCTAGGGTACTAGGTACCCTCACATGTTCTCCCCGTGTCCCCTATAGGGTACTAGGTACCCTCACATGTTCTCCCCGTGTCCCCTAGGGCACTAGGTACCCTCACATGTTCTCCCCGTGTCCCCTAGGGTACTAGGTATACCCTCACAGGTTCGTAAAATCCGTTTAGTCTTTACAGTCGCGCAAATTGATCCTAATACAAGTAGAAATCATCTAAGCACATTATAGCCTGCTGCTTAGCAGAAATGGATATTCACTTTATTTTTTTTAATGTAGACATAGCATTGGTCCGACTGTCATTAGACCGACAACCTATACCCAACCCTATTAAACCGCGAGCACGGGAGCAGCGCATGTTCCACCGCAACGTCCCACCGTTGTTTCCGCATGTGATGTGTCTAATCATCAACTAATAAATCAACATAATATTACCAAACACATAACTGTAACACACGGGAGGTGTAGTTCCAGACTTCGATAGATTGTGGAATGGTTTGTCTGGTTATACATGAGACTATAGCCTCACAATGGCTGTCCGACTCCATGATCACCCTACTTTGTAGAGGAGTGACTGACGCTGTCTGTCTGTCTGTCTGTCTGTCTGTCTAGACTAGGGAGCAGCTAGGGGGGTTGTGTGTGTGTGTGTGTGTGTGTGTGTGTCGTCGTCCCCCTCCTCTCTCTCTCGTCTATTTGCTTTAGAAATACCTAACACAGCTTCCACAATCAAGTGTGTTTACATTAGGGCCTCTCTCTCTCTCTCTCTCTCTCTCTCTTTTCTCTCTTCTTTCTCTCCCCTACTAGAGAGAGAGAGACCGCAAAAAAAAGGTTCATTTTTAGACCATTGTTCAAACTAAAAAGAAATCGGAAGTGTAAATTCTGCCGTCTCTGTCATGCCATCTATATTGCAACGCAAGTTTTTAGAAATCGTAAATTCTCTATTCTTCTTTTTGGACCAAAAACAAGCTTGATTCGTGCCTCCTTTTTTCTCGACATTATATGATCCACCGGTTACTAAATGTATGTTTTGGATGAATTAAATAACATTCGCGGCACCCGTTATACATATAGCGATTATTCACTTCCTGACTCTCGGTTTTCCGAGTGAAACGGCTTTTCAAACTAAAAAGGTGCCTCCGATATAAAATGACTGCATGGCTGGCGGTCCTGCAGTACACAATTCAGACACCAGATGGTGGTATAATTTAGTTCTCATGCACCCGTTTGCACTAATACATGAAAAGTGTGACGCATCGTAGAATGGAATCGTTGCGGTTGTAGCCTGAAAGCCTGGAGGAACGCATTGGCCGCTCTGGTCTAGAAGTGGGAGGAGTCAACCCTTCCAGATGGGCGTCGACCAGAAACCTAACATGTTAGCTCAGGCTACGCTACGGCGGCCGTGGCTCAGGGGTAGAGTGGACGAGAACCGCCGCCATTGGTGTAGCATGAACTATGGATGTGAATTTAACGCAGAACATCTTCTATGTAAAGCACTTTGGATAAAAGTGCTCTATATAAATGCAACATTTACCATTTCACCGAATGGTGAGGGCGGTGCCAACGCACACCTCTATAGAGCGTCGCAGTCCCGCCCCCTTTCAGAACGACGAGTGGCCCAGGAAATTAATCGCAATGCATTTTTCCCATATAGGCTTTTCTTAAAGAATTTATTTAAAGACGGTTACGCCGCGGATAAAGCCAACTAGGATCGTGACAAATCGTGACAATGAACACAATGTTTTGGGGCCGATCAAATAATTTATAAGAAGAAAAAAACAAACAAATAGTGTTGTCTCTTGACTTTCTTTTCTTCTTTCTAATGATTTGATCGGCCCCAAAATATTGTGTTCAACGTCATGATTTGTCACGATCCGAGTTGGCTTTGTCCGCGGCGTAACCGTCTTTAAATATATACTTTAAGGAATGCCTATGGGGGAAATGAACGGCGATTTCTTATCCGGGTCTCTCGAGGGGGCGGGACTGCGGCGCTTTATAGTGTGCATGGTGTTATGAGGCTACATCCCAAGTAAGTCCACATACACATGCATCGGTATACGTACGTCACATGTCGTTCTATAGCTCTTCTGTGCCTCTCTCTCTCTCTCTGACACTCAGACGGACAAAAGAAAAATCACACCCGTGTGAACTGAGCGGTGCAGGCTGCTCAACAACACCGCTGTTTGGCTGACAACGGTATGGGGACTGCCCTTAGACCTCCCGTCAATCCCACCAGTGCTGCGGGTTACAAATCGCCCGTGCTGCGGGTTACAAATCCCCTGTGGCTTCCTGTGAGGTTAGGCTTTTGGGATAGTGTTAGTTAATGGTCGGACTAGGATAGTGTTAGTAATGTTCGGACTAATGGGAGGTCGAACCAATATGCCACTGTTAGACAGACATACAGACACACACGGCCAGTCATTGGAGCGGTTCGGCACCACCCAAAAAAGCTAAACAAAAGATGCATGACATATACACGTCTCTTTTTTATTCTCAGATATATTTATGTATTCTCTCTCTCTCTCTCTCTCTCTCTCTCTCTCTGACAGACAGACAGAGAGCCGAATCAAGAAAGACAGAGAAATATAGTACAAACCTATCGGCCCAACCCCCCACAAACTAACTCTCTCTCTCTCTTCTCTCTCTCTCTCTCTCTCTCTGCTACAACATCCCTACCCCCAACCTGCCTTCTCTCCCTCTGTTCGTTCTCTCTCTCTCTCTCTCTCTCTCTCTCTCTCTCTCTCTCTCTCTCTGCTATCCCTACCCCCAATCCTCTAGCCTTCTCCCTCATTCTCTTTATAAGCTAGCTAGCTCGCTCGCACTCCCTCTCTCCCTCCCCCCCTCTCCTCTCTCTCTCTCTCTCTCTCTCTCTCTCTACAACGGCCAGTACAGTTATGAGACATGGGTCTGCTGCAGCAGCAACAGAAACAGCAGCCGGTACCACACAGTCATGCCACACCGTGTGTCAAACCGTCGGGCCAATAAGACCACCACTTAAACACACTTCAGTCTCAGAGAGACAATCACACTTGAGTTACTTACAACTGTCAGACAACTACAACAGTGTAGATCTACACAAGCTTAGTGAGACAGACAGACAGACAGACAGACAGACAGACAGACAGACAGACAGACAGACAGACAGACAGACAGACAGACAGACAGACAGACAGACAGACACACCCTCACGTCATCGGTGACACGCATGCCGAGTTTGAAGTCAATCGGTTTGAAGGACGACGGTACTATATACCCAACGTATGCGCGGGACAGACACACACAAAAACTGTGCGCGCACGTGTGTGTGTGTGTGTGTGTGTGTGTGTGTGTGTGTGTGTGTGTGTGTGTGTGTGTGTGTTGCGTGCGTGCTTAAGGCACATCGCTAAGTGCTGTCATTAAGTCCATTAAACAACAACAAGGGTACAAAACCAGCCTGTAAATGATTATGTGGTCAATCACCCACAGAGTCACTGAGTCAGCGACGGAGGAACAGGGAAGAATTAAAAGCAGTCTGTCAATGATTGCACCGGTGACTGTGATGTTACGTCCATGACGTCCGTCCATCCATTCATACCGTCCTATACAGGCCTGTGAGCAGAGGCTATAGCGGTCAGCAAGTCCACTCAGCGGGTCAGAAGAGGAACAGGTTCAGCACAAACCTGGCTGGCTACAAACATGACGCCGGTACCAAGTCCAGCAAGTCCACTCAGCGGGTCAGAAGATGAACAGGTTCAGCACGAACCTGGCTGGCTATACAAACATGACGCCGGTACCCACGGTATACAGTACATGATGTGACAGAGACCGGATACTATACTCGGTTGCAGTAGAAATATGAAATGGTAAATGGTGCATTTATATATAGCGCCTTTATCCAAGGCGCTTTACAGAGATTGTGCATTACATTCACCGAGTCACATACACATTCACACACCGATGGCAGCAGAAATCTCTCTCTCTCTCTCTCTCTCTCTCAAGGCACCAACCAGCACATCGGGAGCAATTAGGGGTTCAGTGTCTTGCCGCCAGATAGAAGGGGCACGGTGGCACAGTTGGTAGTGATGTCGCCTCACAGCTAGAAGGCCCTGGGTTCGATTCCCGCTGGGGACGCTGTGTGATGCGTGTTCCCTCCTCCGCGTCATCAGTACCCATACCCGAAGGTGGGGTTGGCGAAAGGGCCTTTCTGTGTGGAGTTTGCATGTTCTCCCCGTGTCCCCCTAGGGTAGGTACCCTCACAGAAGAACATGCCGTAATCCTGGTCACTAAACTGCCTCCCCCTGGCCAGCCTGATGGAGGGGAAAGGAACTGGTTGGAATAACGTGTTCCTTCCATCATGCGCTACGTCCGGCCGGGGAAACTCCCCCCCTGTCAGGTGTAAAGGAGCAACTTGGACACTCAGGCATGAATGAGTCCAAGTCCGTTGCTCTCCCCTTGTCCCCCATATATGGGGACTAGGTTGGTGGAGGGTGTGTAGAGCCCAGGATCACATTAGATAATTGACACAGGGGTGAAAAGTGGGTTACAAAATCGTAGCTGCTAAATGCCCGGCCTGGCCCTGACAGTGTGTCGCCGGTTCGACTCCCGGTCCCGACGACCTTTTGCTGCTGTCTCTCCTAATCTCTCTCTCTCCCCGTCTCCTGTCAGAATACTGTATCTATCAATAAAGGCATGAAAAAGCCACAAAAAGCAGATAAAAAAGCCCTGTTGATGTATGATGCTGCTACTGCCCTAAATTGTTTTACTGCAGATTGATTGATTGATTGATTGATTGATTGATTGATTGATTGATATATTTTGTTAGACAGGGACATTTTTATTTAACGGTGAAAACACCAAGAATACAGCGAGAGCACACAGTGTGTCTCTGCAGATAAACAACTACTCCAGTGGCCGATGACTGCAGCCGCTATAGAAGGAATTGAGTGCAAAGTTACATAATATGGCTGTGAGTTAACAACAGAGCTAATTGACTGCTCGCAGATACAACCCATTCCACATAACATGCTGCCCGAACAAACAGTGGTGTGCACTGTGCAGTGCACCAGATAGAAACAAACAGTGGTGTGCACTGTGCAGTGCACCAGATAGAAACAAACAGTGGTGTGCACTGTGTGCAGTGCACCAGATAGAAACAAACAGTGGTGTGCACTGTGCAGTGCACCAGATAGAAACAAACAGTGCTGTGCACCAGATAGAAACAAACAGTGGTGTGCACTGTGCAGTGCACCAGATAGAAACAAACAGTGCTGTGCACTGTGTGCAGTGCACCAGATAGAAACAAACAGTGCTGTGCACTGTGTGCAGTGCACCAGATAGAAACAAACAGTGGTGTGCACTGTGCAGTGCACCAGATAGAAACAAACAGTGCTGTGCACTGTGTGCAGTGCACCAGATAGAAACAAACAGTGGTGTGCACTGTGCAGTGCACCAGATAGAAACAAACAGTGCTGTGCACTGTGTGCAGTGCACCAGATAGAAACAAACAGTGCTGTGCACTGTGTGCAGTGCACCAGATAGAAACAAACAGTGCTGTGCACTGTGTGCAGTGCACCAGATAGAAACAAACAGTGGTGTGCACTGTGCAGTGCACCAGATAGAAACAAACAGTGCTGTGCACCAGATAGAAACAAACAGTGGTGTGCACTGTGCAGTGCACCAGATAGAAACAAACAGTGCTGTGCACTGTGTGCAGTGCACCAGATAGAAACAAACAGTGCTGTGCACTGTGTGCAGTGCACCAGATAGAAACAAACAGTGGTGTGCACTGTGCAGTGCACCAGATAGAAACAAACAGTGCTGTGCACTGTGTGCAGTGCACCAGATAGAAACAAACAGTGGTGTGCACTGTGCAGTGCACCAGATAGAAACAAACAGTGGTGTGCACTGTGTGCAGTGCACCAGATAGAAACAAACAGTGCTGTGCACTGTGTGCAGTGCACCAGATAGAAACAAACAGTGCTGTGCACTGTGTGCAGTGCACCAGCGTTGCCAGATAGAAACAATCAATCAGGTCTATGAAAACAAGCCCCACAAGAGAAACCACTACTATAGGCCATATGACCACTTTACACTATTTAACTATTTTCATCAAAAACGTGTTTTTTTGTGCGGGGTTCCCTGGCACAAAATGTTTTCACATGGGGATACAATTACACATTAATCTGGGGGTCCTTGTCGTGAAAATGTTTGGAAAAACCACGGGGTTTGTTTAAACAGCATTAGGAGACAAGCCCAAATAAGCAACTACACTTTATAAACATTAAGGCCCCAGACAGGGCAATATCAGACTGTTGTAGTTGCCCGTTATAATACAGAGTTTCTCAAAGTGGGTGCCGGTTCAGTCCAGTCCCAGGGGGGCCTCAGAATACATTGATTAATATTTGGAATTGATCTAATATGTCACTTAAGTTTAAAACCCATTTTTACCTGAGATCAGATTCCAAAAAATGTCTTCTACATCCCGACAGTTTTCTGAAAAAGCTATGTTTCTATGTGTCAGTCGATTTTTCAAAAAATAGCAGACCTACAAGCTCGTAGCGCGCCACTCGGTGGCGCGCTACGAGCTTGTAGATCTGCTATTTTCCAATAGCTAAAGCATAGCATAATGCTAACACCAAAAGGTCTCTCTAGAGAGGTCCTCAAGGCAGACCAAGGTAGCAGTTGGAGTTAATCACATCGACCCGACTACGGATAAGCGGTTGAAGATGGATGGATGGATGTTTCGCCCAGAATAGGAGGAATGCTGGGTGGTTAAAAAAAAACGCCATGTATATAAGTTATTCAGTCTGTCCTAAAACGGAAATGAATATATCCTCTTCAGTTGTCCTCGTGACATACTGTGTCTTTGGGGGAAAGATTTACATACAACCACACAGCTACAGCTAGGTTCCTGAACACAGTGGACAGCTAGAAGGAACTAAGGCTACAACCAGTGACCACACAGCTAGGTTCCTAAACACAGTGGACAGCTAGAAGGAACTAAGGCTACAACCAGTGACCACACAGCTAGGTTCCTGAACACAGTGGACAGCTAGAAGGAACTAAGGCTACAACCAGTGACCACACAGCTAGGTTCCTGAACACAGTGGACAGCTAGAAGGAACTAAGGCTACAACCACACAGTTACAGATAGGTTCCTGGACAGCTAGAAGGAACTAAGGCTACAACCACACAGTTACAGATAGGTTCCTGGACAGCTAGAAGGAACTAAGGCTACAACCACACAGTTACAGATAGGTCCCTGGACAGCTAGAAGGAACTAAGGCTACAACCACACAGTTACAGATAGGTCCCTGGACAGCTAGAAGGAACTAAGGCTACAACCACACAGTTACAGCTAGAAGGAAGGCTATACAACCGGTGACCACACAGCTACAGTTAGGTTCCTAGACAGCTACAAGGAAGGCTACAAACAACCAGTGACCACATGCAGCTACAGCTAGGTTCCTGGACAGCAGAACAACATGATATTTACGATAACCGACCACATGAGTCAATGTACACTAGTACAGTAGCACGGTCTGTTGTGCAACTCCATAATGATGTCATTTGTTATACTGTATGGTTGCCTTGTTTCCTGCTCTGCCCTCCCTCCACTATAGCTCTGTGTGCGTGTGCGCGAGTGTGCGTGTCTGTGTGCGTGTGTGTGTGTGTGACTGTGTGTGTGTGTGTGTGTGTGTGTGTGTGTGTGTGTGTGTGTGCGGGTGTGTTGTATGTGCTCGTGTGTGTGTCAATATCATTTTTAGGTTATCGCATTGCAGAAGTATGTCTGTAATGTAACCCGAGCCCGAGGCCAACAGGAAAAGAAACTATTCCAGGACTTATTTTCTATTTTAAGAGAACTCATAAATAATCTGACACTATTGTAGCCTATAGTGTGAAACATATAGGCTACAGTATAGCCTATACTGTATGTGGCATTAGGCGTGTAGGCTATAAACTGCTGAAAGACACATTTGTATGCCAACGGTGTAACACTAAAACCTTAAAGGGACATTTCACCCTCTTTGCAAAAAACAATATGTTAATGACGTTTAGAAGATTTGGAACACTTTCCTGGGGGTCTTTATGTAATATGGGGTTTTAGATATTTTAGATTTTAGCATGTCATGGCTCACTTACTTCCTGGACTACAGGTTGAGGTGAGGTTGTCTCAGGCCCAATCGCCTCCCTCGGCTCACTTACTTCCTGGACTACATGAGGCCTCAGGCCCAATCCCAATTGCCTCCCTCAAGCCCTGAGCCCTGAACCCTCATTGACTTTAGTGACGTCAGCTGTAAGTGCTTGAGGGTGAGAGGCTGCAAGGGCTCCACACTGTTGTGAAAGGAATGGGACAGCACTTTGAAGATGAGTCGGCCATTCATGACACTTTGCATCACTTCATCAAAACTGTCCTTATTCACAGCCAGTGCCTACTGCCTACCTACATGCTTGGCCTATTTATACATGTTTATCATGTCTATTTAGTATTTAAGCTGATCGTTTTATTATTAGTTTCATAAATACACTTTCCTGTGTGATAGGGGTTGTAATAATATTCATTATAAATTGCATTGTCATTTCTCATCATGTTTCCCTTATTATTATTGTTATTAAATATATAGCCTATCTTTCCATTCCGTCTCCCTAGCTTTGAGAACAGTGAGAAAGCACTATTGTGTTTGTTGACGTTCTAATTGCGATACATAACTCATTTGCATACTTAAATGATTGCCGTTCGGAGGATCCCCCTCATTCCCCTGGCAACGCTATGAACTGTGGGTAATTTCTTTGCCAAAGTCAGCATCGATGCTGACTTACCCATTTCAAACGGGACATCCGATCCCTCAAGCCCTCGCAGACTTCACATGAACGCGCAGCTAAGTCAGTGAGGGCTCACATTGAGTCAGCAAGGGAGCGGATTGGGATTGGGCCTCAGTAAAACAGCCCTCCCCCTATCCACAATTGAGAGCAGTGGACCAAAGCATTATGGGAATTGTAGTCCAGGAAGGAATTGAGCCCTGCAGTGACCATGACATCAGAGACTCACTCACTCACTGCTAAAATCTAAAATATCTAAAACCACATATTACACACATAAAGACCCCCAGGAAAGTGTTCTAAATCTTCTAGACGTCATTAACATTTATTTTTTCTTTTCTTTTGCAAAAGGGTGAAGTGTCCCTTTAATTAAAGCTGGCCTGAAAAATCACCTATGCAGGAGCAGACTATACATAAATGCGATATATGTTGGACACAAAGGTGTCATTCACTGCCCCTTATTTCCATATTCTACAGAATAGTGGTTTGTATTTGTTGATGAATGCATGATTGTGTTATTGTTATCCTGCCATGTTGATGAATTGAGCAGGCCTATACATACATAGGACCTCAATGGAAACTATTTTGTTGTTTTATAGCCTTACTGTCTGACTGAATAGCTAAGCCTACCACGTGCTGATTGTCGTTTTTGACTAATAAAAGTACTGAATCAATTTAAAAAAGAGAGAGAACACCATATCCTGAGTGAAGAGTCATTATTCTAGGCTGCAGCGTCAACTGGATCTGATGCATGATGGGAGCTCCAATTATCAATTACACAATTATAATTGCCATTAATTTCAAATTGTGCACGCAGACATGCAGCTGAAGTTTGACTAAAGCTCTCATTAAATGACAGACGTGTGGCCGCTCATAAGTATCCAGATCACACATAACGACATTACAGATAGGCTACAAATTATAATCATTTAGATGAAAAATGATTGATGGAAACAAAATTGACCTTTTACGGGTCTGTATAACTCCAATTGGATCAATTTGAATATTATAGATGACGCATTTTGTTGCATTTATATAATACATCTATGATAAGTCTTTCTTGATCCGAGACTATAGATTGCTGAAAATGATTGAGAAAACATGTCAGCATGTAGGCTACCTTTTCACGTGTCAGCCGATATAACTCCGAGACCGAGAATGTAGGCTAGAGCCATTGGGTCAGAGTCAAGACCGTCATAGATTTATCTTATAAAAATACACTTCTCTATCAAAGACTAAGATTGCTGAAAATGGTTGAACAACAATGTCAAAATGTACATTTGTATGTACGGCGCTCTGTAGCTCCCAAAAAGTGTAGCTATATAAATAAAACAGGAGAGGAAAAGAAAAGAGAAAGAATAGTGAATCACTGTGTCTATAGTCAGTGTGTCTGTCTCACCTTGTTCCCGAAGGACAGCTCGGGGTATGATGAGAACTGCATGCCCAGTCTGGGGTGCTCTGGAGCGGCCAGGGGTTGAGGAGGAGGTGGGTAAACTCTCACATCCATGGCTCACCACATCCACTTCTCCCTCTCGTGGTTCTATCCTTGTCCGGCTAAACGGTCTCTCTCTCTCTATCTATTTCTTACTAGAAATCTTCTCACACACGGACGGATCCCGGGCTGGAGTTGGAAAGATCTATTTTTTTTTAAATAGATAAAATAAACCGCGTTCACCAGTTTTTTTGAGAGACGTTTCGGTGAAATAAATAAGACGGCGAAGAGTGCGCAAGTGGCGCTCTTATTATTATTATTATTATATATATCCCACACGAAATGGATTGGCTTGACCACAAATAGTACTTTAGCCTACATGCGTTTCAGTTCTGTTGTTTAAATTGCCCCTCTATTATTCGGAATAACAGGAGGATGAATTCACAAACGCGTGCGAAAAGTCCTCTTCTTGTTATGTTGTCATGCGGCGATCAGCGGCAAAGAGTAAACCAAGTTTTAGTGGATAAATAAATAATCCTCAGTCTGTCTGTCGCTTCTTTTCACACGTGAGGATCAAACTTCTCCCCGAGTGTGACTGACTGAAGGCTTCTCTTCTGTTCTGTTGTGTCCACTGGACCCCCACCACACGTCCACCACGGTCCACTGTTCTGCTCCAGGGAGAGAGAGTAGAAAAGGACCAACAACAACAAACAAACAAGGATCCGAGAAGTATAGTGACTTTTGTTTTTACGCAAATTACGCCGAGGCGGGTCCCCTGCGGACAGCATGCATGAATAAAAAAAAAGTCCGTTCCTCGTTAAGTTTTGAGGTTAAAAGGCGGTAAGAGTAAGTTTAGTTAGTTCGTCCCCGTTGGGTCTCGGTGTGAGAGTGAGGGACTGTTTGCGGTTCTCCCCACTGTGTTTCTGTTTCTGTTCTCTCTCCGAGAGAACAGGTCTGCACCATTCACACAAAGACAGGACTCTGAACTTAGGCTCCATCTAGGGGGAGCGCCCGTGTAAGTGCACCTTGCGTGTGTGTGTGCGTGTGTGTGTGCGTGCGTGTGTGTGTGTGTGTGTGTGTGTGTGTGCGTGTGTGTGTGTGTGCGTGTGTGTGTGCGTGTGTGTGTGTGTGTGTGTGTGTGACTGTGTGTGTGAGTGTGCGTGCGTGCGTGCGTGTTTTTAATGGGTCCTTTTTTTTCCATGGAGGAATTTCATGAATAAACTAGAAATGTCGAGGACGGTGCCGCCAACTTGCTTGTAAATACTGCTACTAACTAATGTATATTATTACAACTGCTGTTCTCTTTTTTATGATCAGTAGTTTATTTGGATTTGATTGTTTTTTACAAATAAACAGAAAAAACAAACACAAGCAACACAAGTTTCATGATAAATGCATGTGATGTATTCCCATGCCTTTTTGTTCTTGTCTAAATGTAAATCGCTCTGGATTAAGAGCGTCTGCTAAATGCCTAAATTGTACAACAACAACAACAGAATACATACATTACGTATATGAACACAAAAACATAATATAAAACAAGGATAGACTATACAGCTGCTGTTCTATAAATCCTTTAGACCCGCTATTGACCTTATACTATAACCTTGAACGTTTGAGAGCCTTATGATAATGGCGTATACCACCTGCGTTTCTATAGGTGTAGGCTATTTTTTTGTGCATGTAGTATGATTCTAGCTGTATTTTGCGTGTCTTAAGTACCAGGTCTTATTCCCTAACTTGAGTAAACTAAAGACCTGGAGGCGTGATCAATGCCATTTGGCTATTCTGAGTGGCCAAAGAGCATTGATCACGCCTCCAGGTCTTTAGTTTACTCAAGTTAGGGAATAAGACCTTGTACTTAAGACACGCAAAATACAGCCCTATATTTCTAATTGTCTAGCTGTATAGGCTGCTGATTCACACTGTTGTAATCTCACTTCTCCCGTGGTGGAAAGGTGATGGCATTCAATGAATGCCATCACCTTTCCATGAGAGACGTGAGATTACACTGCAGCCAGTGGTGGAAGAAGTAGACCTATCACGTGCCACGCTGAAATACTCTGTTACAAGTATAAAAGTCAAGCGGCCGAAATGAGTTTTCTCCGACGGGGTGGCTGCAGGCATCTCCCTTAGAGATAGATAGATAGAGATAGGGTGAGAAGTTCATTCACGCGAGGGTGACTCGGAGTGACACCTTCGCCTGGAAAGGAGCCAGCTTAGGTGGTTCTGGTCAGGATGCCTCTCGAGCGTCTCCCTATAGGGAGGTCCTCGATGCACATCCCACTGGGAGGAGGAGATCCCCGGGGCATCTGGTTAGGATGCCTCTCAGGCGTCTCCCTATAGGGAGGTCCTCGATGCACGTCCCACTGGGAGGAGGAGACCCCGGGGCATCTGGTTAGGATGCCTCTCAGGCGTCTCCCATAGGGAGCTGGTCCTCGAGGCACATCCCACTGGGAGGAGACCCCGGGGCATCTGGTTATGATGCCTCTCAGGCGTCTCCCTATAGGGAGCTGGTCCTCGAGGCACGTCCCACTGGGAGGAGACCCCGGGGCATCTGGTTAGGATGCCTCTCAGGCGTCTCCCATAGGGAGCTGGTCCTCGAGGCACGTCCCACTGGGAGGAGACCCCCTGATCCTCTGAGATTTGTAGTGGAGTAGAAGTAAAAGTATTGAGAATTGGAAATGCTCAAGTAGGTGAAATTACAAATTGCAATACCTCAAAGTTGTACTTTACCTTTAGTGCAGTATACGTAAAGGAGAAATCCACACCAAATGTACCCTGAATCAGCCTATAATCCTGTCACAATTGGACTTCGTTGTTCCAGATGCCCCCTGTTTTTTCATGAATCGTCTTTATTAATATATTAAATATGTATTATATTAATAGTGTCCTGGTACTCACACATGCACTGTAGTGTCACCCTCTAGCTGCCTTCTCAACGGGCCAGAACATTAAGGCCCAGCCCTGCGGGTACTGTATGAACGGCAGCTCACCAGGACACTATTAATACACTATAATAAATAAAATAAAGTTTGGAGCTACTAAAATACCTGCATTAGAATGAAGACAACTTGCTTTCTACCATTCTATAGCTGCATTTTACTGTGGGAGGGGTTGGGGAAATAGAGAACTAGTGTTTTGGTGTGGATCTATATCCTTTACGTAAATGTACTTCCCACCACTGTATGTTGATGAATTGAATACATAGGACTGGACCACAATGGAAACAAACAAGTTCCCGGGAACCTTTTTTATTCTGTTATTACAGCAGGAGGTACAGTCAGACATTGTAAGGCCTGTACCTCCTGCTGTTTGCATTTCTGTCTAATAAAGTATATCCAATAATCGATCAATCGATTACATCAATCAATCAATCAAAGCTGTATAGGTGGATTCGGTGGAATACAGACTCTACAGCTATGAATGAAATGGACCAGTCAGTCTATAATGATACAAAGACAGTAAAGGAGACGCCTGGAGGAGCCACGGGGGGGCGGGTTCTGGGATGGCTATAGGCTACCATGGAATAAGCATAGCAGGGGTCTTCAACAGGGGGTCCTCAGAGATACCATGGGGGGGGGGGGACGACGACTTTGTGTGACAGGAGCTTCAACCCTTGCTTCCATATAGGGGCGTTGTGAGCTTGTAGATCTGCTATTTTCGGCAAAGGCGTTTAGTGTAGAGAGGGCAGAGCAGACAATTACAGAGCCAATGGTCAAGTTGACCCAAGTTTCGTGGGTATATTATAGGCCTATATATCTGCATAGATATTAGTCTGGAATCTCTGTTTGTGTTTGGAACCAGACTTTTCAAGGAAGGGGCTAATGGATTTATACCTACTAAATAGTAAAGGCTCATTCATAGTCTGGATTTTCGGTGGTGAGGGGACCGCCGCTCCGGTGGTGAGCTGACCGCCGCTCCGGTGGTGAGGTGACCACCGGAGCTGAAATAACGTTGAGCGGTGGTGAGTAAAAACAGAGAGAAGGGCCGGAGCGGTGGCGGTGGTTTGCTCTTCATCGCGGCTTGTGACGTCATGTTGTAGTTCGGTGGTCACCTCAGTGACGTCATGTTGTAGTTCGGTGGTCACCTCACCACCGAACTAAATGCAAAGAAGAACTGACTCATCATGGCACCGCCATGCTTTGCCGTAAACTATTGTTGTAACGTAAGCATGGGAAATGGTCAGGCACTGTACACAACTACACATAACCATGCATGAATTCATTCATGACATTTATCTTCGTGTCTTGTAATAAAAAGATTGACCCATCACTTATACGGGATTGTAAGACACCAAATATACATGAATAAACAAAATCATATTCACTTCCCGAACACGGAAACGACACAAAAAGAAAATAAAACATTTGGTTGAATGCAGAAATATCTGAATATCTGATCACCTATATGGCTTTCTTTTGGCCGTTTGTCCCAAGTATTCTGCAAGTGCGAATATCTTATGTTAAAAGAAATCCAAACCAGTATCTCTGCATCTCTTACCCATATCAGATCTAGGTTTCCACACCTTACAAAACCATTTTTGACGTAGTTCATGATACAAAGGGCAGTACAAAAAATCAAACTCATTCTCAATAAAAGTATCACGATATAGTTTATATCACAGTAAGTGCAAATCTTCTCTTCTTCTATTCCTCCTCTGTACGTTCTACCAACCCCAAGGTGCAGAACGGAGTTATGGGCACACAGAGACCTTTGTCTTTTGCATAATGGAGCACAAACATACTTTTCACTTGCATATAACAACTTCTTTTATCATAACAAATGTTCTCAGCTTCGGTTTATATGCTGCCTGTGACCAAAATTGTTCTGTATAAAGTGTGTCTTTAACCATAGATATGTTTACAATATTGTTAT